>NW_026729231.1:130000-134858 GCF_030272615.1 Cryptomeria japonica | reverse complement strand
AACGGAAGTCGGAATCTGGGACCGTTGTTTGATTCGACGAGGCAGACTACGGTTGTGCGAGAATCGGACAAATAACTTATATAGGGGAGGTGTTGACTGGAGCATTCTCCCCCGTGCCCCTCTAACTCGACCAATGCTGGCGCTCGAACGGTGGTAGCGCTCGGATTTTCATTGAGCGCCAGCATTGGTCGATTTAGAGGGGCATGCGAGATTCCCGAATGCTATGCGAGGGCTCTAACGGAAATGTCTATTGGTTTCGGTATGGATGCAATTGCGAGTGGTTCGGCAAAGGTAGTCGTTCCGATGCGTCCATGTCGTGGCCAAATCGATAATTCGATTTGAGCCCTCGTATAGCATTTGGGTCTCTCGATGTGATTCCGCATTCCAGTCCCTTTGGGCACTGCTTGAGCCGCATCCCAGGGGGTTCCCTTCCCAATAATCTGCCTCGCAACCCGATTGCTATGCGGTGAGGCTCCTCGGCCGCCTCGGAACTATCTGTGTATCAGACGCATCGCGGGATAAGGGGTTGGCAACGGTAGTCGCCCCAAGCGCGTCCGATGCTTGGACCATTCCGAGGCGGCCCTGAAGCCTCTTCCGTCTAGCCGTTGGGTCCTTCTCGCCGCATCCCTCGCCTCGCACCCCGATTGCTATGCGGTGAGGCTCCTCGGCCGCCTCGGAACTATCTGTGTATCGGACGCGTCGCGGGATAAGGGGTTGTCACTGGTAGTCGCCCCAAGCGCGTCCGATGCTTGGACCATTCCGAGGCGGCCCTGAAGCCTCTTCCGTCTAGCCGTTGGGTCCTTCTCGCCGCATCCCTCGCCTCGCACCCCGATTGCTATGCGGTGAGGCTCCTCGGCCGCCTCGGAACTATCTGTGTATCGGACGCGTCGCGGGATAAGGGGTTGTCATTGGTAGTCGCCCCAAGCGCGTCCGATGCTTGGACCATTCCGAGGCGGCCCTGAAGCCTCTTCCGTCTAGCCGTTGGGTCCTTCTCGCCGCATCCCTCGCCTCGCACCCCGATTGCTATGCGGTGAGGCTCCTCGGCCGCCTCGGAACTATCTGTGTATCGGACGCGTCGCGGGATAAGGGGTTGTCACTGGTAGTCGCCCCAAGCGCGTCCGATGCTTGGACCATTCCGAGGCGGCCCTGAAGCCTCTTCCGTCTAGCCGTTGGGTCCTTCTCGCCGCATCCCTCGCCTCGCACCCCGATTGCTATGCGGTGAGGCTCCTCGGCCGCCTCGGAACTATCTGTGTATCGGACGCGTCGCGGGATAAGGGGTTGTCACTGGTAGTCGCCCCAAGCGCGTTCGATGCTTGGACCATTCCGAGGCGGCCCTGAAGCCTCTTCCGTCTAGCCGTTGGGTCCTTCTCGCCGCATCCCTCGCCTCGCACCCCGATTGCTATGCGGTGAGGCTCCTCGGCCGCCTTGGAACTATCTGTGTATCGGACGCGTCGCGGGATAAGGGGTTGTCACTGGTAGTCGCCCCAAGCGCGTCCGATGCTTAGACCATTCCGAGGCGGACCCGAAGCCTCTTCCGTCTAGCCGTTGGGTCCTTCTCGCCGCATCCTTCGCCTCGCACCCCGATTGCTATGCGGTGAGGCTCCTCGGCCGCCTCGGAACTATCTGTGTATCGGACGCGTCGCGGGATAAGGGGTTGTCACTGGTAGTCGCCCCAAGCGCGTCCGATGCTTGGACCATTCCGAGGCGGACCCGAAGCCTCTTCCGTCTAGCCGTTGGGTCCTTCTCGCCGCATCCCTCGCCTCGCACCCCGATTGCTATGCGGTGAGGCTCCTCGGCCGCCTTGGAACTATCTGTGTATCGGACGCGTCGCGGGATAAGGGGTTGTCACTGGTAGTCGCCCCAAGCGCGTCCGATGCTTGGACCATTCCGAGGCGGACCCGAAGCCTCTTCCGTCTAGCCGTTGGGTCCTTCTCGCCGCATCCCTCGCCTCGCACCCCGATTGCTATGCGGTGAGGCTCCTCGGCCGCCTTGGAACTATCTGTGTATCGGACGCGTCGCGGGATAAGGGGTTGTCACTGGTAGTCGCCCCAAGCGCGTCCGATGCTTGGACCATTCCGAGGCGGACCCGAAGCCTCTTCCGTCTAGCCGTTGGGTCCTTCTCGCCGCATCCCTCGCCTCGCACCCCGATTGCTATGCGGTGAGGCTCCTCGGCCGCCTTGGAACTATCTGTGTATCGGACGCGTCGCGGGATAAGGGGTTGTCACTGGTAGTCGCCCCAAGCGCGTCCGATGCTTGGACCATTCCGAGGCGGCCCCGAAGCCTCTTCCGTGTAGCCGTTGGGTCCTTCTCGCCGCATCCCTCGCCTCGCACCCCGATTGCTATGCGGTGAGGCTCCTCGGCCGCCTTGGAACTATCTGTGTATCGGACGCGTCGCGGGATAAGGGGTTGTCACTGGTAGTCGCCCCAAGCGCGTCCGATGCTTGGACCATTCCGAGGCGGCCCCGAAGCCTCTTCCGTGTAGCCGTTGGGTCCTTCTCGCCGCATCCCTCGCCTCGCACCCCGATTGCTATGCGGTGAGGCTCCTCGGCCGCCTTGGAACTATCTGTGTATCGGACGCGTCGCGGGATAAGGGGTTGTCACTGGTAGTCGCCCCAAGCGCGTCCGATGCTTGGACCATTCCGAGGCGGACCTGAAGCCTCTTCCCTCTAGCCGTTGGGGCTTTCTCGCCGCATCCCTCGCCTCGCACCCTGATTGCTATGCTGTGAGGCTCCTCGGCCGCCTTGGAACTATCTGTGTATCGGACGCATCGCGGGATAAGGGGTTGGCAGTGGTAGTCGCCCCAAGCGCATCCGATGCTTGGACCATTCCGAGGCGGCCCTGCAGCCTCTTCCGTCTAGCCGTTGGGGCCATCTCGCCGCATCCCCCACCTCGCACCACGATTGCTATGCGGTGAGGCTCCTTGGCCGCCTCGGAACTATCTGTGTATCGGACGCATCGCGGGATAAGGGGTTGTCACTGGTAGTCGCCCCAAGCGCGTCCGATGCTTGGACTATTCCGAGGCGGCCCTGCAGCCTCTTCCGTCTAGCCGTTGGGGCCATCTCGCTGCATCCCCCACCTCCTCGGCCGCCTCGGAACTATCTGTGTATCGAACGCATCGCGGGATAAGGGGTTGGCAGTGGTAGTCGCCCCAAGCGCGTCCGATGCTTGGACTATTCCGAGGCAGCCCTGCAGCCTCTTCCGTCTAGCCTTTGGGGCCATCTCGCCGCATCCCTCGCCTCGCACCCCGATTGCTATGCGGTGAGGCTCCTCGGCCGCCTGGGAACTATCTTCGTATCGGACGCATCGCGGGATAAGGGGTTGTCACTGGTAGTCGCCCCAAGCGCGTCCGATGCTTGGACTATTCCGAGGCGGCCCTGTGGCCTCTTCCGTCTAGCCGTTGGGGCCATCTCGCCGCATCCCCCACCTCGCACCCCGATTGCTATGCGGTGAGGCTCTTCGGCCGCCTTGGAACTATCTTCGTATCGGACGCATTGCGGGATAAGGGGTTGTCACTGGTAGTGGCCCCAAGCGCGTCCGATGCTTGGACTATTCCGAGGCGGCCCTGCAGCCTCTTCCGTCTAGCCGTTGGGGCCATCTCGCCGCATCCCCCACCTCGCACCCCGATTGCTATGCGGTGAGGCTCCTCGGCCGCCTTGGAACTATCTTCGTATCGGACGCATCGCGGGATAAGGGGTTGTCACTGGTAGTCGCCCCAAGCGCGTCCGATGCTTGGACTATTCCGACGCGGCCCTGTGGCCTCTTCCGTCTAGCCGTTGGGGCCATCTCGCCGCATCCCCCACCTCGCACCCCGATTGCTATGCGGTGAGGCTCCTCGGCCGCCTTGGAACCATCTTCGTATCGGACGCATCGCGGGATAGGGGGCTGTCACTGGTAGTCGCCCCAAGCGTGTCCGATGCTTGGACCATTCCTAGGCGGCCCTGAAGCCTCTTCCGTCTAGCCGTTGGGGCCTTCCCGCCCCATCCCTCGCCTCGCACCCCCGATTGCTATGCGGTGAGGCTCCTCGGCCGCCTTGGAACCATCTGTGTATCGGACGCATCGCGGGATAAGGGGTTGGCACTGGCAGTCGCCCCAAGCGCGTCCGATGCTTGGACCATTCCGAGGTGGCCCTGAAGCCTCTTCCGTCTAGCCGTTGGGGCCTTCCCGCCCCATCCCTCGCCTCGCACCCCGATTGATATGCGGTGAGGCTCCTCGGCCGCCTTGGAACTATCTGTGTATCGGACGCATCGCGGGATAAGGGGTTGGCACTGGTAGTCGTCCCAATCGCATCCGATGCTTGGACCATTCCGAGGCGGCCCTGCAGCCTCTTCCGTTTAGCCGTCGGGGCCTTCCCGCCGCATCCCTCGCCTCGCATCCCGATTCCTATGCGGTGAGTCTTCTCGGCCGCCGCGGAACTATACCTGTTATTGCTACTGCATCCTTCGGCTGGTAACCTCCTCTGCCGCCTTGGAACGTTCTCTTTGTCGGACGCGTCGCGGGATAAGGGGTTGGCACTGGTAGTCGCCCCAAGCGCGCCCGATGCATAGACCGCTCCGAGTCGACCTTGCTTTCAGCCTCTCACATGCATAGACCTCTCTGAGTCGACCCTGCAGCCTCTCACGTTTAGCCTTTGGAATCTCGCCTCACAACATGATTGCTATCCTTGATGCATCCCTTGCCTCGAGCCCTGATTGCTTTCTTGGCTGCATCCCTCCTCTCCTCACAGCCCGGTTGTCATCACTGCTTCATCCGTCGCTTCATGCATTCTGGCTGCTGGGCCCTTCCCACCGCACACCTCGATTGCTATCTCTTCTGCATCACACACCCCGATTGCTATCTCTGCTACATCCCTCGGCTCTCA
>NW_026729231.1:95000-120000 GCF_030272615.1 Cryptomeria japonica | reverse complement strand
CAACTTGCCTGGGCTGCGCACCAGGAAGGGCTCAAGATGGCACCCGCGTTCCGTTTTTTTCACTATCTTTCAGAACGGAAATTTTAAAATCTCGTTTTTTTTTGCCTTTTCTGGAAATTAGTGAAGGCAGCGCATCAAAGGTGCGCAACGCTGGTGCGAACCTGGGAGCGCTCCGATGTGTGCTCCAAGGTGCGGCGTGCACGAAGTCGGACCCCGGTTTGCCCCGGGTGCGCACCTCGCGTGCACCTTGGTGCGCACACCTTGGCTGGGTTGCGCGCCCTGGTGGGCACCATGGTGCGCACCAAGGAGCGCTCCGAAGTGTGCTCCAAGGTGCGGCGTGCACGAAGTCGGAGCCCGGTTTGCCCCGGGTGCGCACCTCGCGTGCACCTTCGCCGCGGTGGGCACCATGGCGTGCACGAAGTCGGAGCCCGGTTTGCCCCGGGTGCGCACCTCGCGTGCACCTTCGCCGGGGTGGGCACCTTGGTGTGCAGACCTTGGCTGGGTTGCGCGCCCTGGTGGGCACCATGGTGCGCACCAAGGAGCGCTCCGAAGTGTGCTCCAAGGTGCGGCCTGCACGAAGTCGGAGCCCGGTTTGCCCCGGGTGTGCACCTCGGGTGGGCACCTTGGTGCGCATGCCTTGCCTGGGCTGCGCACCAGGGCGGGCTCAAGATGGCACCCGCGTTCCTTTTTTTTCACTATCTTTCAAAACGGAAATTTTAAAATCTCATTTTTTTTTGCCTTTTTCTGGAAATTAGTGAAGGCAGCGCATCAAAGGTGCGCACCTCGCTGCCCACCACGGTGCGCAACGCCGGTGGGCACCCGGGAGTGCTTCGAAGTGTGCTCCAAGGTGCTGCGTGCACGTTGTCGGAGCCCGGTTTGCCCCGGGTGCGCACCTCGCGTGCACCTTCGTCGGGGTGGGCACCTTGGCTGGGTTTGCCCCGGCTGCGCTCCGAAGCGGGGTTATTGGAGCGCCGCCTCTTTTTTTGTCGGAGCGTTTGGTGGGGTTTCTCGCATTGGCTCTTCCGAGGCCCGGTTGCCACCCTGGCGCGCACGAAGTCGGAAGTAGGGTTAATTGCCCGGGTGCGCACCTTTGCCAGGGTGGGCACCTTACCTGGGCTGCGCACCAGGGCGGGCTCAAGATGGCACGCGCGTTCCGTTTTTTTCACTATCTTTCAAAACGGAAATTTTAAAATCTCCTTTTTTTTTTGCCTTTTCTGGAAATTAGTGAAGGCAGCGCATCAAAGGTGCGCACCTCGCTGCCCACCTTGGTGTGCTCTGAGGTGCGCACCCGGGAGCGCTACGAAGTGTGCTCCAAGGTGCGGCGTGCACGTTGTCGGAGCCCGGTTTGCCCCGGGTGCGCACCTCGCCTGCACCTTGGCCGGGGTGGGCACCTTGGCTGGGTTTGCCCAGGGTGCGCTCCGAAGCGGGGTTACTGGAGCGCCCCCTCTTTTTTTGTCAGAGCGTTTGGTGGGGTTTCTCGCATTGGCTCTTCCCAGGCCCGGTTGTTGGGTGCGCTCCCACCCTGGCGCGCGCGAAGTTGGAAGTTGGGTTAATTGCCCGGGCGCGCACCTTCGCCAGGGTGGGCACCTTGGTGCGCACACCTTGGCTGGGCTGCGCACCAGGGCGGGCTCAAGATGGCACCAGCATTCCCTTTTTCTCACTATCTTTCAAAACGGAAATTTTAAAATCTCGTTTTTTTTTTGCCTTTTATGGAAATTAGTGAAGGCATCGCATCAAAGGTGCGCACCTCGCTGCCCACCTTGGTGTGCTCCGAGGTGCCCACCACGGTGCGCAACGCCGGTGCGAACCCGGGAGCGCCCCGATGTGTGCTCCAAGGTGCGGCGTGCACGAAGTCGGACCCCGGTTTGCCCCGGGTGCGCACCTCGCGTGCACCTTGGTGCGCACACCTTGGCTGGGTTGCGCGGCCTGGTGGGCACCATGGTGCGCACCAAGGAGCGCTCCGAAGTGTGCTCCAAGGTGCGGCGTGCACGAAGTCGGAGCCCGGTTTGCCCCGGGTACGCACCTCGCGTGCACCTTCGCCGGGGTGGGCACCTCGGCTGGGTTGCGCGCCCTGGTGCGCACCAAGGAGCGCTCCGAAGTGTGCTCCAAGGTGCGGCGTGCACGAAGTCGGAGCCCGGTTTGCCCCGGGTGCGCACCTTCGCCGCGGTGCGCACCATGGCGTGCACGAAGTCGGAGCCCGGTTTGCCCCGGGTGCGCACCTCGCGTGCACCTTCGGCGGGGTTGCGCGCCCTGGTGGGCACCATGGTGCGCACCAAGGAGCGCTCCGAAGTGTGCTCCAAGGTGCGGCGTGCACGAAGTCGGAGCCCGGTTTGCCCCGGGTGCGCACCTCGCGTGCACCTTCGGCGGGGTTGCGCGCCCTGGTGGGCACCATGGTGCGCACCAAGGAGCGCTCCGAAGTGTGCTCCAAGGTGCGGCGTGCACGAAGTCGGAGCCCGGTTTGCCCCGGGTGCGCACCTCGCGTGCACCTTCGCCGCGGTGGGCACCATGGCGTGCACGAAGTCGGAGCCCGGTTTGCCCCGGGTGCGCACCTCGCGTGCACCTTCGCCGGGGTGGGCACCTCGGCTGGGTTGCGCGCCCTGGTGCGCACCAAGGAGCGCTCCGAAGTGTGCTCCAAGGTGCGGCGTGCACGAAGTCGGAGCCCGGTTTGCCCCGGGTGCGCACCTCGCGTGCACCTTCGCCAGGGTGGGCACCTCGGTGCGCACACCTTCTCAATGTTTTCTTGCCTTTTCTGGAAATTGGTGAAGGCAGCGCATCAAAGGTGCGCACCTCGGTGTGCTCCGAGGTGCGAACCCGAGAGCGCTCCGAGGTGCCCACGAAGTCGAAAGTCGGGTTAATTGCATTGTTTTCCCCGGGTGCGCTCCGAGGTGCGCAACATCGGCGCGCACCAAGGAGGGCTCCGAAGTGTGCTCCAAGGTGCGCACGATGGCGTGCACCTCTGGTGCGCACGATTCGGAGCTCGGTTTGACCGGGGTGCGCACACCTTGGCTGGGTTGCGCACCTTTTGTGCGCTCCAAGGTGCGCACGAAGTCGGAGCTCGGTTTGCCCCGGGTGCGCACCTTCGCCAGGGTGCGCACCTTGATGCGCACGCCTTGGCTGGGCTGCGCACCTTGGTGGGCGCCATGGTGCGCACCTTTCGTGCGCTCCAAGGTGCGCACGAAGTCGGAGCTCGGTTTGCCCCGGGTGCGCACCTTGGTGGGCGCCATGGTGCACTCCGAGGTGCCCAAGATTGGTGCGCACCAAGGAGCGCTCCGAAGTGCGCTCCAAGGTGCGCGCGAAGTCGAAAGTTGGGTTAATTGTCCGGTTTGCCTCGGGTGCGCACCTTGCGTGCACCTTCGCCAGGGTGGGCGCCTTGGTGCGCACACCTTGGCTGGGCTGCGCACACCTTGGCACCCGCGTTTCCTTCATTTTAAATTTTTTTTTTTTACAATCTCTCAAGTGGGAAATTCTATAATCTCAACTTTTTTTGCCTTTTTAGGAAACTTTTGAATGGAGCGCATCATTGGTGCGCTCCGAAGTGTGCTCCAAAGCTCTCTCCAGCTGCGTGCACCTGCCCCGGCCGCGCACCCGGCCCCGCCCAGCTTCGCTCACCTGTCCCGGGCGTCTGGTGCGGAACCTTAGAGTAAGAAACATCACCGTGCACCTTGGCCAACGTGCGCGACTCGACCGAGCGCGCACTGGCCGAGGTGCACACCGATTTCACCTGGGTGCGCGCGCAGCACCTCGGGCGCACCGGGGTGCGCGCACAACGCCCGGGTTGCACCGTGGCCTGTGTGCTCGGGGCGCCTCGGGTGCGCGCTCGGTGTCGCCCCCGCGCGCGCGGTAGTGCGGGCAGCGCACCCCGGCCCGGCCCGGCCCCGACGAGAACGCAAACGGGCAAAAGGTTTATTCAAATAGCATTGCGACGCCCGGCGAAAAACTAAAAAAGGGTGCAACACCGGGACTTCCCGGGAGGTCACCCATCCCAGTACTACTCCGGCCCAAGCGCGCTTAACTGCGGAGTTCTGATGGGATCTGGTGCACTAATGCTGGTATGATCGCACCCGTTATGAGCTTGTCGCAGTGTGTACTTAGCAAACCGCGACCCACGTGCGAATCCACCCCGGCCACCCACCCCCGTCGAGGTGCACACCCTCCCTCGCGAAGTGCGCCCCGTTCGCCAAGTGTGAGCCCTGCCCGGGTGCGCGCACCTTGCTAGGGCGTCGGGTGTGCACCCGGCCCGGCCTACGTGCGTGCACCTGGAGGGGGCGTCGTGTGCGTGCAGTGTCCCGTCTGCAACGCGGTGCCCACACACCACCTCGGGCGCAACGACCTGCGCTCACATGTGGGCCGAGTGCACCTTGGTGCATGTTCGGGGCGCCTCGGGTGCACGCTCGATCTTGCCCCGGTGCACCAAGGCGCTCGGTTTGCCCCGGGTGCGCACTTGGTGCAAGGTGGGCACCCAAAATAGGGATCAAGCACCAAAACACAAGTTTCGGGATGCAAAATGGGACCCAAGGACCACAAATGCGTTCCAAGACCCATGATGGGTCCACGAGAACAAAAATGTGTTCCGAGACTTAATAAACAAATATTGGGTTTTAGGAGAAGAAACATGCTCTGATGCCCAAAACGAGAATCGACCCCGAAAAGGCCACAGGCCAAAAGTGGGATGCGAGACAAAAAAAAATGGGACCCGAGGACCAAAATTGGGTTCCCAGGTCGAAGACAGGGCAACCGGACAAGAAACGACCTCTAAGGCTCGAAATGAGTCCCGACGACTAAAACTTGACAAGAAGCACCCATCAGGCACCCAACTCGACACCCATGGGATGCCGACCCACCCGGGCTTCCACCTAGCACACCTTGGCACCCACCCACCCTCGCACCCAACCTCGCACCCAACTTAGCACCTTTGAACCCACATTGGCACTCACCCTGACCCTGGCACCTTGGAACCCACATTGGCACTCACCTTGACCCTGGCACCCACCTTTGCACTCACCTTGGGACCCACCCTGGCTCCCACCTCGGCACCCACCCAGACACCCACCTTGGTTCCTTGGCACCCACCTTGGATCCTTGGCACCCACCCCGACACCCACCTTGGCACGCAACTTGGCTACTTGCCACCCACCTTGGCTCCTTGACGCCCACCCCGACAACCACCCCGTGACCTACCCTGGCTAGGGTTGGTGCACACCCACCCTGGTGCCCACCTTGGCACCCACCCTATGACCCACCTTGGCACGCACCTTAGTACCCACCCCGTTACCCACCCTAGGACCCACCCCGTGACCCACCTTGGCCAGGGTGGGTGCCTTGGTGCGCACAACTTGCCTGGGCTGCACACCAGGGCGGGCTCAAGATGGCACCCGCGTTCCGTTTTTTTCACTATCTTTCAAAACGGAAATTTTAAAATCTCATTTTTTTCTTTTTTTTGCCTTTTCTGGAAATTAGTGAAGGCAGCGCATCAAAGGTGCGCAATGCTGGTGCGAACCCGGGAGCGCTCCGATGTGTGCTCCAAGGTGCGGCGTGCACGAAGTCCGAGCCCGGTTTGCCCCGGGTGCGCACCTCGCGTGCACCTTCGCCGGGGTGAGCACCTTGGCTGGGTTGCGCGCCCTGGTGCGTACCAAGGAGCGCTCTGAAGTGTGCTCCAAGGTGCGGCGTGCACGAAGTCGGAGCCCGGTTTGCCCCGGGTGTGCACCTCGGGTGCGCACCTCGCGTGCACCTTCGCTGCGGTGGGCACCTTGGCTGGGTTGCGCGCCTTGGTGGGCACCATGCAGTGCACGAAGTCGGAGCCCGGTTTGCCCCGGGCGCGCACCTCCGCCAGGGTGGGCACCTTGGTGCGCACAACTTGCCTGGGCTGCGCATCAGGAAGGGCTCAAGATGGCACCCGCGTTCCGTTTTTTTCACTATCTTTCAGAACGGAAATTTTAAAATATCGTTTTTTTTTGCCTTTTCTGGAAATTAGTGAAGGCAGCGCATCAAAGGTGCGCAACGCTGGTGCGAACCTGGGAGCGCTCCGATGTGTGCTCCAAGGTGCGGCGTGCACGAAGTCGGAGCCCGGTTTGCCTCGGGTGCGCCCTGGTGGGCACCATGGTGCGCACCAAGGAGCGCTCCGAAGTGTGCTCCAAGGTGCGGCCTGCACGAAGTCGGAGCCCGGTTTGCCCCGGGTGTGCACCTCGGGTGGGCACCTTGGTGCGCATGCCTTGCCTGGGCTGTGCACCAGGGCGGGCTCAAGATGGCACCCGCGTTCCTTTTTTTTCACTATCTTTCAAAACGGAAATTTTAAAATCTCATTTTTTTTTGCCTTTTTCTGGAAATTAGTGAAGGCAGCGCATCAAAGGTGCGCACCTCGCTGCCCACCACGGTGCGCAACGCCGGTGGGCACCCGGGAGTGCTTCGAAGTGTGCTCCAAGGTGCTGCGTGCACGTTGTCGGAGCCCGGTTTGCCCCGGGTGCGCACCTCGCGTGCACCTTCGTCGGGGTGGGCACCTTGGCTTGGTTTGCCCCGGCTGCGCTCCGAAGCGGGGTTATTGGAGCGCCGCCTCTTTTTTTGTCGGAGCGTTTGGTGGGGTTTCTCGCATTGGCTCTTCCGAGGCCCGGTTGCCACCCTGGCGCGCACGAAGTCGGAAGTAGGGTTAATTGCCCGGGTGCGCACCTTTGCCAGGGTGGCACCTTACCTGGGCTGCGCACCAGGGCGGGCTCAAGATGGCACGCGCGTTCCGTTTTTTTCACTATCTTTCAAAACGGAAATTTTAAAATCTCCTTTTTTTTTTGCCTTTTCTGGAAATTAGTGAAGGCAGCGCATCAAAGGTGCGCACCTCGCTGCCCACCTTGGTGTGCTCTGAGGTGCGCACCCGGGAGCGCTACGAAGTGTGCTCCAAGGTGCGGCGTGCACGTTGTCGGAGCCCGGTTTGCCCCGGGTGCGCACCTCGCCTGCACCTTGGCCGGGGTGGGCACCTTGGCTGGGTTTGCCCAGGGTGCGCTCCGAAGCGGGGTTACTGGAGCGCCCCCTCTTTTTTTGTCAGAGAGTTTGGTGGGGTTTCTCGCATTGGCTCTTCCCAGGCCCGGTTGTTGGGTGCGCTCCCACCCTGGCGCGCGCGAAGTTGGAAGTTGGGTTAATTGCCCGGGCGCGCACCTTCGCCAGGGTGGGCACCTTGGTGCGCAAACCTTGGCTGGGCTGCGCACCAGGGCGGGCTCAAGATGGCACCAGCATTCCCTTTTTCTCACTATCTTTCAAAACGGAAATTTTAAAATCTCGTTTTTTTTTTGCCTTTTATGGAAATTAGTGAAGGCATCGCATCAAAGGTGCGCACCTCGCTGCCCACCTTGGTGTGCTCCGAGGTGCCCACCACGGTGCGCAACGCCGGTGCGAACCCGGGAGCGCCCCGATGTGTGCTCCAAGGTGCGGCGTGCACGAAGTCGGACCCCGGTTTGCCCCGGGTGCGCACCTCGCGTGCACCTTGGTGCGCACACCTTGGCTGGGTTGCGCGGCCTGGTGGGCACCATGGTGCGCACCAAGGAGCGCTCCGAAGTGTGCTCCAAGGTGCGGCGTGCACGAAGTCGGAGCCCGGTTTGCCCCGGGTGCGCACCTTCGCCGCGGTGGGCACCATGGCGTGCACGAAGTCGGAGCCCGGTTTGCCCCGGGTGCGCACCTCGCGTGCACCTTCGCCGGGGTGGGCACCTCGGCTGGGTTGCGCGCCCTGGTGCGCACCAAGGAGCGCTCTGAAGTGTGCTCCAAGGTGCGGCGTGCACGAAGTCGGAGCCCGGTTTGCCCCGGGTGTGCACCTCGCGTGCACCTTCGCTGCGGTGGGCACCTTGGCTGGGTTGCGCGCCTTGGTGGGCACCATGCAGTGCACGAAGTCGGAGCCCGGTTTGCCCCGGGCGCGCACCTCCGCCAGGGTGGGCACCTTGGTGCGCACAACTTGCCTGGGCTGCGCACCAGGAAGGGCTCAAGATGGCACCCGCGTTCCGTTTTTTTCACTATCTTTCAGAACGGAAATTTTAAAATATCGTTTTTTTTTGCCTTTTCTGGAAATTAGTGAAGGCAGCGCATCAAAGGTGCGCAACGCTGGTGCGAACCTGGGAGCGCTCCGATGTGTGCTCCAAGGTGCGGCGTGCACGAAGTCGGACCCCGGTTTGCCCCGGGTGCGCACCTCGCGTGCACCTTGGTGCGCACACCTTGGCTGGGTTGCGCGCCCTGGTGGGCACCATGGTGCGCACCAAGGAGCGCTCCGAAGTGTGCTCCAAGGTGCGGCGTGCACGAAGTCGGAGCCCGGTTTGCCCCGGGTGCGCACCTCGCGTGCACCTTCGCCGCGGTGGGCACCATGGCGTGCACGAAGTCGGAGCCCGGTTTGCCCCGGGTGCGCACCTCGCGTGCACCTTCGCCGGGGTGGGCACCTTAGTGTGCAGACCTTGGCTGGGTTGCGCGCCCTGGTGGGCACCATGGTGCGCACCAAGGAGCGCTCCGAAGTGTGCTCCAAGGTGCGGCCTGCACGAAGTCGGAGCCCGGTTTGCCCCGGGTGTGCACCTCGGGTGGGCACCTTGGTGCGCATGCCTTGCCTGGGCTGCGCACCAGGGCGGGCTCAAGATGGCACCCGCGTTCCTTTTTTTTCACTATCTTTCAAAACGGAAATTTTAAAATCTCATTTTTTTTTGCCTTTTTCTGGAAATTAGTGAAGGCAGCGCATCAAAGGTGCGCACCTCGCTGCCCACCACGGTGCGCAACGCCGGTGGGCACCCGGGAGTGCTTCGAAGTGTGCTCCAAGGTGCTGCGTGCACGTTGTCGGAGCCCGGTTTGCCCCGGGTGCGCACCTCGCGTGCACCTTCGTCGGGGTGGGCACCTTGGCTGGGTTTGCCCCGGCTGCGCTCCGAAGCGGGGTTATTGGAGCGCCGCCTCTTTTTTTGTCGGAGCGTTTGGTGGGGTTTCTCGCATTGGCTCTTCCGAGGCCCGGTTGCCACCCTGGCGCGCACGAAGTCGGAAGTAGGGTTAATTGCCCGGGTGCGCACCTTTGCCAGGGTGGGCACCTTACCTGGGCTGCGCACCAGGGCGGGCTCAAGATGGCACGCGCGTTCCGTTTTTTTCACTATCTTTCAAAACGGAAATTTTAAAATCTCCTTTTTTTTTTGCCTTTTCTGGAAATTAGTGAAGGCAGCGCATCAAAGGTGCGCACCTCGCTGCCCACCTTGGTGTGCTCTGAGGTGCGCACCCGGGAGCGCTACGAAGTGTGCTCCAAGGTGCGGCGTGCACGTTGTCGGAGCCCGGTTTGCCCCGGGTGCGCACCTCGCCTGCACCTTGGCCGGGGTGGGCACCTTGGCTGGGTTTGCCCAGGGTGCGCTCCGAAGCGGGGTTACTGGAGCGCCCCCTCTTTTTTTGTCAGAGCGTTTGGTGGGGTTTCTCGCATTGGCTCTTCCCAGGCCCGGTTGTTGGGTGCGCTCCCACCCTGGCGCGCGCGAAGTTGGAAGTTGGGTTAATTGCCCGGGCGCGCACCTTCGCCAGGGTGGGCACCTTGGTGCGCACACCTTGGCTGGGCTGCGCACCAGGGCGGGCTCAAGATGGCACCAGCATTCCCTTTTTCTCACTATCTTTCAAAACGGAAATTTTAAAATCTCGTTTTTTTTTTGCCTTTTATGGAAATTAGTGAAGGCATCGCATCAAAGGTGCGCACCTCGCTGCCCACCTTGGTGTGCTCCGAGGTGCCCACCACGGTGCGCAACGCCGGTGCGAACCCGGGAGCGCCCCGATGTGTGCTCCAAGGTGCGGCGTGCACGAAGTCGGACCCCGGTTTGCCCCGGGTGCGCACCTCGCGTGCACCTTGGTGCGCACACCTTGGCTGGGTTGCGCGGCCTGGTGGGCACCATGGTGCGCACCAAGGAGCGCTCCGAAGTGTGCTCCAAGGTGCGGCGTGCACGAAGTCGGAGCCCGGTTTGCCCCGGGTACGCACCTCGCGTGCACCTTCGCCGGGGTGGGCACCTCGGCTGGGTTGCGCGCCCTGGTGCGCACCAAGGAGCGCTCCGAAGTGTGCTCCAAGGTGCGGCGTGCACGAAGTCGGAGCCCGGTTTGCCCCGGGTGCGCACCTTCGCCGCGGTGCGCACCATGGCGTGCACGAAGTCGGAGCCCGGTTTGCCCCGGGTGCGCACCTCGCGTGCACCTTCGGCGGGGTTGCGCGCCCTGGTGGGCACCATGGTGCGCACCAAGGAGCGCTCCGAAGTGTGCTCCAAGGTGCGGCGTGCACGAAGTCGGAGCCCGGTTTGCCCCGGGTGCGCACCTCGCGTGCACCTTCGGCGGGGTTGCGCGCCCTGGTGGGCACCATGGTGCGCACCAAGGAGCGCTCCGAAGTGTGCTCCAAGGTGCGGCGTGCACGAAGTCGGAGCCCGGTTTGCCCCGGGTGCGCACCTCGCGTGCACCTTCGCCGCGGTGGGCACCATGGCGTGCACGAAGTCGGAGCCCGGTTTGCCCCGGGTGCGCACCTCGCGTGCACCTTCGCCGGGGTGGGCACCTCGGCTGGGTTGCGCGCCCTGGTGCGCACCAAGGAGCGCTCCGAAGTGTGCTCCAAGGTGCGGCGTGCACGAAGTCGGAGCCCGGTTTGCCCCGGGTGCGCACCTCGCGTGCACCTTCGCCAGGGTGGGCACCTCGGTGCGCACACCTTCTCAATGTTTTCTTGCCTTTTCTGGAAATTGGTGAAGGCAGCGCATCAAAGGTGCGCACCTCGGTGTGCTCCGAGGTGCGAACCCGAGAGCGCTCCGAGGTGCCCACGAAGTCGAAAGTCGGGTTAATTGCATTGTTTTCCCCGGGTGCGCTCCGAGGTGCGCAACATCGGCGCGCACCAAGGAGGGCTCCGAAGTGTGCTCCAAGGTGCGCACGATGGCGTGCACCTCTGGTGCGCACGATTCGGAGCTCGGTTTGACCGGGGTGCGCACACCTTGGCTGGGTTGCGCACCTTTTGTGCGCTCCAAGGTGCGCACGAAGTCGGAGCTCGGTTTGCCCCGGGTGCGCACCTTCGCCAGGGTGCGCACCTTGATGCGCACGCCTTGGCTGGGCTGCGCACCTTGGTGGGCGCCATGGTGCGCACCTTTCGTGCGCTCCAAGGTGCGCACGAAGTCGGAGCTCGGTTTGCCCCGGGTGCGCACCTTGGTGGGCGCCATGGTGCACTCCGAGGTGCCCAAGATTGGTGCGCACCAAGGAGCGCTCCGAAGTGCGCTCCAAGGTGCGCGCGAAGTCGAAAGTTGGGTTAATTGTCCGGTTTGCCTCGGGTGCGCACCTTGCGTGCACCTTCGCCAGGGTGGGCGCCTTGGTGCGCACACCTTGGCTGGGCTGCGCACACCTTGGCACCCGCATTTCCTTCATTTTAAATTTTTTTTTTTTACAATCTCTCAAGTGGGAAATTCTATAATCTCAACTTTTTTTGCCTTTTTAGGAAACTTTTGAATGGAGCGCATCATTGGTGCGCTCCGAAGTGTGCTCCAAAGCTCTCTCCAGCTGCGTGCACCTGCCCCGGCCGCGCACCCGGCCCCGCCCAGCTTCGCTCACCTGTCCCGGGCGTCTGGTGCGGAACCTTAGAGTAAGAAACATCACCGTGCACCTTGGCCAACGTGCGCGACTCGACCGAGCGCGCACTGGCCGAGGTGCACACCGATTTCACCTGGGTGCGCGCGCAGCACCTCGGGCGCACCGGGGTGCGCGCACAACGCCCGGGTTGCACCGTGGCCTGTGTGCTCGGGGCGCCTCGGGTGCGTGCTCGGTGTCGCCCCCGCGCGCGCGGTAGTGCGGGCAGCGCACCCCGGCCCGGCCCGGCCCCGACGAGAACGCAAACGGGCAAAAGGTTTATTCAAATAGCATTGCGACGCCCGGCGAAAAACTAAAAAAGGGTGCAACACCGGGACTTCCCGGGAGGTCACCCATCCCAGTACTACTCCGGCCCAAGCGCGCTTAACTGCGGAGTTCTGATGGGATCCGGTGCACTAACGCTGGTATGATCGCACCCGTTATGAGCTTGTCGCAGTGTGTACTTAGCAAACCGCGACCCACGTGCGAATCCACCCCGGCCACCCACCCCCGTCGAGGTGCACACCCTCCCTCGCGAAGTGCGCCCCGTTCGCCAAGTGTGAGCCCTGCCCGGGTGCGCGCACCTTGCTAGGGCGTCGGGTGTGCACCCGGCCCGGCCTACGTGCGTGCACCTGGAGGGGGCGTCGTGTGCGTGCAGTGTCCCGTCTGCAACGCGGTGCCCACACACCACCTCGGGCGCAACGACCTGCGCTCACATGTGGGCCGAGTGCACCTTGGTGCATGTTCGGGGCGCCTCGGGTGCACGCTCGATCTTGCCCCGGTGCACCAAGGCGCTCGGTTTGCCCCGGGTGCGCACTTGGTGCAAGGTGGGCACCCAAAATAGGGATCAAGCACCAAAACACAAGTTTCGGGATGCAAAATGGGACCCAAGGACCACAAATGCGTTCCAAGACCCATGATGGGTCCACGAGAACAAAAATGTGTTCCGAGACTTAATAAACAAATATTGGGTTTTAGGAGAAGAAACATGCTCTGATGCCCAAAACGAGAATCGACCCCGAAAAGGCCACAGGCCAAAAGTGGGATGCGAGACAAAAAAAAATGGGACCCGAGGACCAAAATTGGGTTCCCAGGTCGAAGACAGGGCAACCGGACAAGAAACGACCTCTAAGGCTCGAAATGAGTCCCGACGACTAAAACTTGACAAGAAGCACCCATCAGGCACCCAACTCGACACCCATGGGATGCCGACCCACCCGGGCTTCCACCTAGCACACCTTGGCACCCACCCACCCTCGCACCCAACCTTGCACCCAACTTAGCACCTTTGAACCCACATTGGCACTCACCCTGACCCTGGCACCTTGGAACCCACATTGGCACTCACCTTGACCCTGGCACCCACCTTTGCACTCACCTTGGGACCCACCCTGGCTCCCACCTCGGCACCCACCCAGACACCCACCTTGGTTCCTTGGCACCCACCTTGGATCCTTGGCACCCACCCCGACACCCACCTTGGCACGCAACTTGGCTACTTGCCACCCACCTTGGCTCCTTGACGCCCACCCCGACAACCACCCCGTGACCTACCCTGGCTAGGGTTGGTGCACACCCACCCTGGTGCCCACCTTGGCACCCACCCTATGACCCACCTTGGCACGCACCTTAGTACCCACCCCGTTACCCACCCTAGGACCCACCCCGTGACCCACCTTGGCCAGGGTGGGTGCACCCACCCTGGTGCCCACCTTGGCACCCACCCATCCTAGCACCCAGCCTGTGACCGGGCTTGGAACCCAACCTTGCACCCGCACCCGTCTTGGCCAGTGTGGGTGCGCACCCATCCTGGCACCCACGTTGTGACACACCCTTTAACCCACGCACCCTAGCACCCACGTTGGCACCCACCTTGGAACCCAACCTAGCAACTTGGCACCCACCCCGTGACCCACCTTGGCATCCACCATAGCAGTCGCCGACTTGGCACCCACCTCGGCACCCACCTTGACACTTGTGGACCCACCTTGCCACTCACCCTAGCATCGACCCATCCTAGCACCCACCCTGGCACCTTTGCACCCTAGCACTCACCCATCCTAGCACCTAACCTGTGACCCACCTTGACACTCACCCTCGCACCCACCTTGGAACCCAACCTAGCACCCACCCACCCTGACACCAACCCTAGCACCTACCCACCCTTGCACCCACCCTGTGACCCATCTTGGCACCCACCCATCCTACCACTCAACCTATCACCCACCTTCTCACCCACCTTGGCATCCACCTTAGCACCCACCCACACTGGCACCTTGGCACCCACCTCGGGCAAGGTGGGTGCACACCCACCCTGGCACCCAATTTAGAACCCACCGAGCATGTTACCCACCTTGGCACCCACATTGCAGCCCACCCTAGTACCCACCCTATGACCCACATTGGCATCCACACCCTAGCACCCAGGCACCTCGACACCCGCCTTGACACCCACCCTAGCACTGAACCTGTGACCCACCTTGGAACTCACCCTAGAACCCACCCACCCTGTGAACCACCTTGGCATCCACCTTAGCACCCACCCACCTTGGCACCCACTCTAGCACTCACCCATCCTAACACCCAACTTGTTACCCACCTTGGCACCCGCCCTCGCGTCCACCTTGAAACCCACCCTAGCACCCACCCACGCAGGAGCCCACCTTGGCACCCAACCTAACACCCACGCATCCTGGCACCCAACTTGTGACCCACCTTGGAACCCACCCTAGTACCCACCTTTGAACCCACTATATCACCAACCCACCTTGGCACCCACCCTATGACCCTCTTTGGAATCCACCCTAGCACGCACCCACCCTGGCACCCACCATGGAGCGCACCCTAGCACCCACCCACCTCGGCACGCACCTCAACACCCACCTTGGTGTGCGCACTGCGCCAACCTCTCAAAGACCCTATGTGGTGCGCTCCAAAGTGTACACCTTTGGTGCGCTCCAAGGTGCGCACCTTTGGTGCACACCGAGGTGCACACCAAAGTGTGCACCGAGGTGAGCACCAAAGTGCACTCCAGGGTGCACACCAAGGCGTGCACCTTTGGTGCGGTCAATGCAAACGAATTCGGAAGTTGGGGTCGATGTCCTAATCGCTGCTGCAGACTACACGTATGAGAATCGGACAAATAGCTTTATATAGGGGAGGTGTTGCGTTTGATGGGTCGACTCCCCTGGTTGTGTGCACTGCACCAACTTCAAAGACCCTGTCTTGTTTAAGAAGTCAAAAGTTGGGGTGGATGTCCTAATCATTGCTGCAGTCTACGCATGTATGAGAATCAGACAAATAGCTTATATAGGGGAGGTGTTGCATTCGGTGGGTTGACTCCCCTGGTTGTGCGCACTGCGCCAACCTCAAAGACCCCGCATAGCAGAAGAAGTCGGAAGTCGGATTTTGGTGAGCACCAAGGCGTGCACCTTTGGTGCGGTCAACGCAGACGAATTCAGAAGTTGGGGTGGATGTCCTAATCGTTGTTGCAGGCTACACATGTATGAGAATCAGACAAATAGCTTATATAGGGGAGGTGTTGGGTTTGATGGGTCAACTCCCTTGGTTGTGCGCATTACGCCAACCTCAAAGACCTTGTTTTCGTTAAGAAGTCAAAAGTTGGGGTCAATGTCCTAATGGCTCCTGCAGGCTACACATGTATGAGAATCGGACAAATAGCTTATATAGGGGAGGTGTTGGGTTTGATGGGTCGACTCCCCTGGTTGTGCGCATTACGTCAACCTCAAAGACCTTGTTTTCGTTAAGAAGTCAAAAGTTGGGGTCGATGTCCTAATTGCTCCTGTAGACTACACATGTATGAGAATCAGACAAATAGCTTATATAGGGGAGGTGTTGGGTTTGATGGGTTGACTCCCCTAGTTGTTCGCATTACACCAACCTCAAAGACCTTGTTTTCGTTTAGAAGCCGAAAGTTGGGGTCGATGTCCTAATTGCTCCTGCAGGCTACGCATGTATGAGAATCAGACAAATAGCTTATATAGGGGAGGTGTTGGGTTTGATGGGTCGACTCCCCTGGTTGTGCGCATTGCGCCAACCTCAAAGACCCTGCATTGCGGATGAAGTCGAAAGTCAGAGTTTGGTGTGCTACAAGGTGTGGTCGAAGGTGCTCACCTAGGTGTGCACCTTTGGAGCACAAGAAAAGTGCCCTCCAAAAGTGCGCACCTTTGGAGTGCACAAAAGTGCCCTCCAAAAGTGCGCACCTTTGGAGCGCAGAAAAGTGCCCTCCAAAAAGTGCCCTCCAAAAGTGCGCACCTTTGGAGCGCAGAAAAGTGCCCTCCAAAAAGTGCCCTCCAAAAGTGCGCACCTTTGGAGCGCAGAAAAGTGCCCTCCAAAAAGTGCCCTCCAAAAGTGCGCACCTTTGGAGCGCAGAAAAGTGCCCTCCAAAAGTGCGCACCTTTGGAGCGCAGAAAAGTGCCCTCCAAAAAGTGCCCTCCAAAAGTGCGCACCTTTGGAGCGCAGAAAAGTGCCCTCCAAAAAGTGCCCTCCAAAAGTGCGCACCTTTGGAGCGCAGAAAAGTGCCCTCCAAAAAGTGCCCTCCAAAAGTGCGCACCTTTGGAGCGCAGAAAAGTGCCCTCCAAAAAGTGCCCTCCAAAAGTGCGCACCTTTGGAGCGCAGAAAAGTGCCCTCCAAAAGTGCGCACCTTTGGAGCGCACAAAAGTGCCCTCCAAAAGTGCGCACTTTTGGTGCGCACCAAGGCGCTGGTTCGGTCGTTGCAGGCGAGTTCGGAAGTTGGGGTCGATGTCCTGAGCGGAGGTGCAAACTACACAGGTGTCGGAATCGGACAAATAGCTTATATAGGGGAGGTGTATGCTTCGATGGGTCGACTCCCCAGGTTGAGCGCACCGCGCCAACCTCAAAGACCCTACGGTATGGATGAAGTCGGAAGTTGGGTCCGATGACCAATTCGATTAGTAGGTATGCTCATGAGGTCGGAATTTGGGTCCGATGACCTGCCATGTGCAGGAAGGCGAATGTTGACACTGTGCGTTGCAAGGTGCACACCAAGGCGCTGGTGCGGTCTTTTTAGTCGAGTTCGGAAGTTGGGGTCGATGTCCTGATCGGAGGTGCAAGCTACACAGGTGTGGGAATCGGACAAATAGCTTATATAGGGGAGGTGTATGCTTCGTTGGGTCGACTCCCCGGGTTGAGCGCACCGCGCCAACCTCAAAGACCCTACGGTATGGATGAAGTCGGAAGTTGGGTCCGATGACCGATTCGATATGTAGGCATACTCGCGAGGTCGGAATTTGGGTCCGATGACCTGCCACGTGCAGGAAGGCGAATGTTGGCACTGTGCGTTGCAAGGTGCGCACCAAGGCGCTGGTTCGGTCGTTGGAGGCGAGTTCGGAAGTTGGGGTCGATGTCTTGATCGGAGGTGCAAACTACACAGGTGTGGGAATCGGACAAATAGCTTATATAGGGGAGGTGTATGCTTCGTTGGGTCGACTCCCCGGGTTGAGCGCACCGCGCCAACCTCAAAGACCCTACGGTATGGATGAAGTCGGAAGTTGGGTCCGATGACCGATTCGATATGTAGGCATACTCGCGAGGTCGGAATTTGGGTCCGATGACCTGCCATGTGCAGGAAGGCGAATGTTGGGACTGTGCGTCGCAAGGTGCGCACCAAGGCGCTGGTGCCGTCGTTGCAGTCGAGTTCGGAAGTTGGGGTCGATGTCCTGGTCAGAGGTGCAAACTACACAGGTGTGGGAATCGGACAAATAGCTTATATAGGGGAGGTGTATGCTTCGATGGGTCGACTCCCTGGGTTGAGCGCACCGCGCCAACCTCAAAGACCCTACAGTATGGATGAAGTCGGAAGTTGGGTCCGATGACCGATTCGATACGTAGGCATATTGGCGAGGTCTGAATTTGTGTCCGATGACCTGCCATGCGCAGGAAGGCGGAATTTGGGTCCGATGACCGAGTTGATGGCGTGCCATGCGCAGAAAGGCGGAATTTGGGTCCGATGACCGAGTTGATGTTGATGGCCCGCCATGCACAGGAAGGCGGAATTTGGGTCCGATGACCGATTTGAAGGCGTGCCATACGCAAAAAGGCGGAGTTTGGGTCCGATGACCGAGTTGATATTGATGGCCCGCCATGCGCAGGAAGGCGGAATTTGGGTCCGATGACCTGACATACGCATGGAGTCCGACTCGGGGGCCGATGTTCGATTCGATGACTTGCATTGTGGGTAAAGTCGGAAGTTGTGGTCTTTGACCCGATTCGATGACCAGACTTCGGCTGCTTGAGAATCGGACAAATAACTTATATAGGGGAGGTAGTGTTCTCGAGCATCCTCCCCCCGTGCCCGTTTATGTCGATTGATGCTGGTGCTCGACTGGTTGGAGCGCTCGGATGCAAAAATCTTGCACCAGGATTTATCGATTGTGATGGACACGGCAAGTCTCCTGATTGCTATGCAGGAGCTCATCGTGAATCTCTATGCGGCCTTGGTATGGACTCGACCTGCGGAATGGTTCGGCAATGGTAGTCGCTCCAACACGTCCTTGCAATGGCCACAGAGGTGATTCGACTAGAGCTCCAGTCTAGCTTTTGGGTTGCTTGGCGGACTGGTATAGCCGCGATCGAGTTCCGGCCATGAACGTTTTAGATAGCTCTTGGGCTTTCTGGGACGGAAGTCGGAAGTTTGGGCTGTTGTCCGATTTGATGACCATTCTTCGGATGTGTGAGAATCGGACAAATAACTTATATAGGGGACTGTGTTGTCTCACGCAGCCCCCTCCGTGCCCCTCTATCTCGACCGATGTTGGTGCTTGAAAGGGTTGGGATCGCTCGGATTTATAAACGTGCACCACCATTTGTCGAGTGTGAGGGACGCGGCAGGTCTCCTAAATGCTATGCGGGCGCTCTCTGAGAATCTCTATCCGGCCTCGACACAGACTAGTCTTGCTGAATGGTTTGGCACTGGTAGTCGATCCAACACGTCGTTGTTGTGGCCGCCTAGGCGATTCGATTCGAGCCCCCGTCTAGCTTTTGGGTTGCTTGGCGGATTTTGCCCTATCCGCAAGTGAGCTCGGTCCCTAAACGTTCGAGAAACCCGATTGCTATGCGCCGACTCTCTTTCTTGCGAGCCTCCATCTAGCTTTTGGGTCTCTACGGAACGGAAGTCGGAATCTGGGACCGTTGTTTGATTCGACGAGGCAGACTACGGTTGTGCGAGAATCGGACAAATAACTTATATAGGGGAGGTGTTGACTGGAGCATTCTCCCCCGTGCCCCTCTAACTCGACCAATGCTGGCGCTCGAACGGTGGTAGCGCTCGGATTTTCATTGAGCGCCAGCATTGGTCGATTTAGAGGGGCATGCGAGATTCCCGAATGCTATGCGAGGGCTCTAACGGAAATGTCTATTGGTTTCGGTATGGATGCAATTGCGAGTGGTTCGGCAAAGGTAGTCGTTCCGATGCGTCCATGTCGTGGCCAAATCGATAATTCGATTTGAGCCCTCGTATAGCATTTGGGTCTCTCGATGTGATTCCGCATTCCAGTCCCTTTGGGCACTGCTTGAGCCGCATCCCAGGGGGTTCCCTTCCCAATAATCTGCCTCGCAACCTGATTGCTATGCGGTGAGGCTCCTCGGCCGCCTCGGAACTATCTGTGTATCAGACGCATCGCGGGATAAGGGGTTGGCAACGGTAGTCGCCCCAAGCGCGTCCGATGCTTGGACCATTCCGAGGCGGCCCTGAAGCCTCTTCCGTCTAGCCGTTGGGTCCTTCTCGCCGCATCCCTCGCCTCGCACCCCGATTGCTATGCGGTGAGGCTCCTCGGCCGCCTCGGAACTATCTGTGTATCGGACGCGTCGCGGGATAAGGGGTTGTCACTGGTAGTCGCCCCAAGCGCGTCCGATGCTTGGACCATTCCGAGGCGGCCCTGAAGCCTCTTCCGTCTAGCCGTTGGGTCCTTCTCGCCGCATCCCTCGCCTCGCACCCCGATTGCTATGCGGTGAGGCTCCTCGGCCGCCTCGGAACTATCTGTGTATCGGACGCGTCGCGGGATAAGGGGTTGTCATTGGTAGTCGCCCCAAGCGCGTCCGATGCTTGGACCATTCCGAGGCGGCCCTGAAGCCTCTTCCGTCTAGCCGTTGGGTCCTTCTCGCCGCATCCCTCGCCTCGCACCCCGATTGCTATGCGGTGAGGCTCCTCGGCCGCCTCGGAACTATCTGTGTATCGGACGCGTCGCGGGATAAGGGGTTGTCACTGGTAGTCGCCCCAAGCGCGTCCGATGCTTGGACCATTCCGAGGCGGCCCTGAAGCCTCTTCCGTCTAGCCGTTGGGTCCTTCTCGCCGCATCCCTCGCCTCGCACCCCGATTGCTATGCGGTGAGGCTCCTCGGCCGCCTCGGAACTATCTGTGTATCGGACGCGTCGCGGGATAAGGGGTTGTCACTGGTAGTCGCCCCAAGCGCGTTCGATGCTTGGACCATTCCGAGGCGGCCCTGAAGCCTCTTCCGTCTAGCCGTTGGGTCCTTCTCGCCGCATCCCTCGCCTCGCACCCCGATTGCTATGCGGTGAGGCTCCTCGGCCGCCTTGGAACTATCTGTGTATCGGACGCGTCGCGGGATAAGGGGTTGTCACTGGTAGTCGCCCCAAGCGCGTCCGATGCTTAGACCATTCCGAGGCGGACCCGAAGCCTCTTCCGTCTAGCCGTTGGGTCCTTCTCGCCGCATCCTTCGCCTCGCACCCCGATTGCTATGCGGTGAGGCTCCTCGGCCGCCTCGGAACTATCTGTGTATCGGACGCGTCGCGGGATAAGGGGTTGTCACTGGTAGTCGCCCCAAGCGCGTCCGATGCTTGGACCATTCCGAGGCGGACCCGAAGCCTCTTCCGTCTAGCCGTTGGGTCCTTCTCGCCGCATCCCTCGCCTCGCACCCCGATTGCTATGCGGTGAGGCTCCTCGGCCGCCTTGGAACTATCTGTGTATCGGACGCGTCGCGGGATAAGGGGTTGTCACTGGTAGTCGCCCCAAGCGCGTCCGATGCTTGGACCATTCCGAGGCGGACCCGAAGCCTCTTCCGTCTAGCCGTTGGGTCCTTCTCGCCGCATCCCTCGCCTCGCACCCCGATTGCTATGCGGTGAGGCTCCTCGGCCGCCTTGGAACTATCTGTGTATCGGACGCGTCGCGGGATAAGGGGTTGTCACTGGTAGTCGCCCCAAGCGCGTCCGATGCTTGGACCATTCCGAGGCGGACCCGAAGCCTCTTCCGTCTAGCCGTTGGGTCCTTCTCGCCGCATCCCTCGCCTCGCACCCCGATTGCTATGCGGTGAGGCTCCTCGGCCGCCTTGGAACTATCTGTGTATCGGACGCGTCGCGGGATAAGGGGTTGTCACTGGTAGTCGCCCCAAGCGCGTCCGATGCTTGGACCATTCCGAGGCGGCCCCGAAGCCTCTTCCGTGTAGCCGTTGGGTCCTTCTCGCCGCATCCCTCGCCTCGCACCCCGATTGCTATGCGGTGAGGCTCCTCGGCCGCCTTGGAACTATCTGTGTATCGGACGCGTCGCGGGATAAGGGGTTGTCACTGGTAGTCGCCCCAAGCGCGTCTGATGCTTGGACCATTCCGAGGCGGCCCCGAAGCCTCTTCCGTGTAGCCGTTGGGTCCTTCTCGCCGCATCCCTCGCCTCGCACCCCGATTGCTATGCGGTGAGGCTCCTCGGTCGCCTTGGAACTATCTGTGTATCGGACGCGTCGCGGGATAAGGGGTTGTCACTGGTAGTCGCCCCAAGCGCGTCCGATGCTTGGACCATTCCGAGGCGGACCTGAAGCCTCTTCCCTCTAGCCGTTGGGGCTTTCTCGCCGCATCCCTCGCCTCGCACCCTGATTGCTATGCTGTGAGGCTCCTCGGCCGCCTTGGAACTATCTGTGTATCGGACGCATCGCGGGATAAGGGGTTGGCAGTGGTAGTCGCCCCAAGCGCATCCGATGCTTGGACCATTCCGAGGCGGCCCTGCAGCCTCTTCCGTCTAGCCGTTGGGGCCATCTCGCCGCATCCCCCACCTCGCACCACGATTGCTATGCGGTGAGGCTCCTTGGCCGCCTCGGAACTATCTGTGTATCGGACGCATCGCGGGATAAGGGGTTGTCACTGGTAGTCGCCCCAAGCGCGTCCGATGCTTGGACTATTCCGAGGCGGCCCTGCAGCCTCTTCCGTCTAGCCGTTGGGGCCATCTCGCTGCATCCCCCACCTCCTCGGCCGCCTCGGAACTATCTGTGTATCGAACGCATCGCGGGATAAGGGGTTGGCAGTGGTAGTCGCCCCAAGCGCGTCCGATGCTTGGACTATTCCGAGGCAGCCCTGCAGCCTCTTCCGTCTAGCCTTTGGGGCCATCTCGCCGCATCCCTCGCCTCGCACCCCGATTGCTATGCGGTGAGGCTCCTCGGCCGCCTGGGAACTATCTTCGTATCGGACACATCGCGGGATAAGGGGTTGTCACTGGTAGTCGCCCCAAGCGCGTCCGATGCTTGGACTATTCCGAGGCGGCCCTGTGGCCTCTTCCGTCTAGCCGTTGGGGCCATCTCGCCGCATCCCCCACCTCGCACCCCGATTGCTATGCGGTGAGGCTCTTCGGCCGCCTTGGAACTATCTTCGTATCGGACGCATTGCGGGATAAGGGGTTGTCACTGGTAGTGGCCCCAAGCGCGTCCGATGCTTGGACTATTCCGAGGCGGCCCTGCAGCCTCTTCCGTCTAGCCGTTGGGGCCATCTCGCCGCATCCCCCACCTCGCACCCCGATTGCTATGCGGTGAGGCTCCTCGGCCGCCTTGGAACTATCTTCGTATCGGACGCATCGCGGGATAAGGGGTTGTCACTGGTAGTCGCCCCAAGCGCGTCCGATGCTTGGACTATTCCGACGCGGCCCTGTGGCCTCTTCCGTCTAGCCGTTGGGGCCATCTCGCCGCATCCCCCACCTCGCACCCCGATTGCTATGCGGTGAGGCTCCTCGGCCGCCTTGGAACCATCTTCGTATCGGACGCATCGCGGGATAGGGGGCTGTCACTGGTAGTCGCCCCAAGCGTGTCCGATGCTTGGACCATTCCTAGGCGGCCCTGAAGCCTCTTCCGTCTAGCCGTTGGGGCCTTCCCGCCCCATCCCTCGCCTCGCACCCCCGATTGCTATGCGGTGAGGCTCCTCGGCCGCCTTGGAACCATCTGTGTATCGGACGCATCGCGGGATAAGGGGTTGGCACTGGCAGTCGCCCCAAGCGCGTCCGATGCTTGGACCATTCCGAGGTGGCCCTGAAGCCTCTTCCGTCTAGCCGTTGGGGCCTTCCCGCCCCATCCCTCGCCTCGCACCCCGATTGATATGCGGTGAGGCTCCTCGGCCGCCTTGGAACTATCTGTGTATCGGACGCATCGCGGGATAAGGGGTTGGCACTGGTAGTCGTCCCAATCGCATCCGATGCTTGGACCATTCCGAGGCGGCCCTGCAGCCTCTTCCGTTTAGCCGTCGGGGCCTTCCCGCCGCATCCCTCGCCTCGCATCCCGATTCCTATGCGGTGAGTCTTCTCGGCCGCCGCGGAACTATACCTGTTATTGCTACTGCATCCTTCGGCTGGTAACCTCCTCTGCCGCCTTGGAACGTTCTCTTTGTCGGACGCGTCGCGGGATAAGGGGTTGGCACTGGTAGTCGCCCCAAGCGCGCCCGATGCATAGACCGCTCCGAGTCGACCTTGCTTTCAGCCTCTCACATGCATAGACCTCTCTGAGTCGACCCTGCAGCCTCTCACGTTTAGCCTTTGGAATCTCGCCTCACAACATGATTGCTATCCTTGATGCATCCCTTGCCTCGAGCCCTGATTGCTTTCTTGGCTGCATCCCTCCTCTCCTCACAGCCCGGTTGTCATCACTGCTTCATCCGTCGCTTCATGCATTCTGGCTGCTGGGCCCTTCCCACCGCACACCTCGATTGCTATCTCTTCTGCATCACACACCCCGATTGCTATCTCTGCTACATCCCTCGGCTCTCACTTCTGCATCCTTCGCCTCACACCTCGATTGCTATCAATGCTGCATCCGTAACCTCACACCCCGATTGCTATGCGGGGAGGCTCCTTGGCCGCCTTGGAAATTTCTGTGTGTCGGACGCACCGCGGGATAAGGGGTTGGCACTGGTAGTCGCCCCAAGTGCGCCCGATTCTTAGACCGCTTCGAGGTGACCTCGTAGCCTCTTTCGTCCAGGCTTCCTGCCTTCAACGCCCTTTTTACACCTCGATTGCTATGCGCGGGCTCGTTGGCGTCTATCACCTCTCTGCGAAGAGTGGCACGATGATTGTTGGGGTAAATCGTAGCAGTCCGATCTCTGGCCTTGGGCCATTGTGAGGGCTGATCGATTTCCTGTGCGCATCTCGTGTTCGCCCAGTAACAGACTCGACGACTTGTAATCGGTCTTGTTCCCGATTGTTCCTGGAGGTAGTCTTCGGAACTCTTGGATTTGACCTGTCACTCGAACTGTCCTCTTCCGAGGATGCTTGTGTGTGTGTGCTTGTGCCATTTCCTTGGCGGTATTAACGAGATATTAAAGAGCGGAGTGAGCGCCTCGCCCAGCTATGTTTGGGGCTCTCACTCCCTTACCCGGTGTGCGACCGCTTTGCACGTAGGTTGCGGAGCATCGCGACTCTTTCGATGTTTGGCGGTTGTCTTCCGGTGATGCGTTGGTCCCGAAGTGCACGTTACTAGCATTTCTGCCATTGTTCTCGATCTTTGGCACGTTCCTTCGTTGCAATTGGATATATATCTCCGTTTATACGCGCAGGCTTCTCCCGCCTATTCAGCGCTGTCCCACTCTCAGCACTCTCGTGGTCTCCTTGGCTTCTCTCTCCCGTGAGCGAGCTCTCTTCTCGAGTCTTTTCCATGTCCCATGGAGGTTGCCTTGCGAAATTCGGGCACACAAACGTGACCGGATAAGAGCGGAATTGCCTATGAGGAGAAGCTCACCTTAGGGAGCAGCAATGCCGAGTGTTTCGACAGAGGGTAGAGGGGGCGTTGTTTGGGCGGTTGCACAAAAGAGTGCTACGTTTGCACTGAAGGTTGCTTCTTCGTCTCCGACGAACTCTTCGAGGCAAAAAAGCTTGTTTACGGGGTCGAGGTGGGACTGTTCGTGCGAGTTGCGCCACCAAAAGTGCGTAGGGGGCATATACCTGGGAAATGGATGTCTCTGAGTGGCCTTACTCGGTCGCGTGCACGGTGCATTCTCTAACGGCAGGACTGTCGCGAGCATGTGCGGTTCGGATGTTTTCGGGTAAAGGGTTCCGTACGGGATGTTCTTCCCAGGCTCCTGTGAACCGAGACTCTGCATCGTCATGCTCCGGCTCCCGTGGGTGCTTCATGCCTCGTCGAGCTGTTTGTCGTGGACGATTAAGGCCGAGGCCTTCCTTCGAGAGGGGAATTGTTCAGGCTGGTCGAGGCGGGATTGTTCG
>NW_026729231.1:70000-85000 GCF_030272615.1 Cryptomeria japonica | reverse complement strand
TTTTTGTCAGAGCGTTTGGTGGGGTTTCTCGCATTGGCTCTTCCCAGGCCCGGTTGTTGGGTGCGCTCCCACCCTGGCGCGCGCGAAGTTGGAAGTTGGGTTAATTGCCCGGGCGCGCACCTTCGCCAGGGTGGGCACCTTGGTGCGCACACCTTGGCTGGGCTGCGCACCAGGGCGGGCTCAAGATGGCACCAGCATTCCCTTTTTCTCACTATCTTTCAAAACGGAAATTTTAAAATCTCGTTTTTTTTTTGCCTTTTATGGAAATTAGTGAAGGCATCGCATCAAAGGTGCGCACCTCGCTGCCCACCTTGGTGTGCTCCGAGGTGCCCACCACGGTGCGCAACGCCGGTGCGAACCCGGGAGCGCCCCGATGTGTGCTCCAAGGTGCGGCGTGCACGAAGTCGGACCCCGGTTTGCCCCGGGTGCGCACCTCGCGTGCACCTTGGTGCGCACACCTTGGCTGGGTTGCGCGGCCTGGTGGGCACCATGGTGCGCACCAAGGAGCGCTCCGAAGTGTGCTCCAAGGTGCGGCGTGCACGAAGTCGGAGCCCGGTTTGCCCCGGGTACGCACCTCGCGTGCACCTTCGCCGGGGTGGGCACCTCGGCTGGGTTGCGCGCCCTGGTGCGCACCAAGGAGCGCTCCGAAGTGTGCTCCAAGGTGCGGCGTGCACGAAGTCGGAGCCCGGTTTGCCCCGGGTGCGCACCTTCGCCGCGGTGCGCACCATGGCGTGCACGAAGTCGGAGCCCGGTTTGCCCCGGGTGCGCACCTCGCGTGCACCTTCGGCGGGGTTGCGCGCCCTGGTGCGCACCAAGGAGCGCTCCGAAGTGTGCTCCAAGGTGCGGCGTGCACGAAGTCGGAGCCCGGTTTGCCCCGGGTGCGCACCTCGCGTGCACCTTCGGCGGGGTTGCGCGCCCTGGTGGGCACCATGGTGCGCACCAAGGAGCGCTCCGAAGTGTGCTCCAAGGTGCGGCGTGCACGAAGTCGGAGCCCGGTTTGCCCCGGGTGCGCACCTCGCGTGCACCTTCGCCGCGGTGGGCACCATGGCGTGCACGAAGTCGGAGCCCGGTTTGCCCCGGGTGCGCACCTCGCGTGCACCTTCGCCGGGGTGGGCACCTCGGCTGGGTTGCGCGCCCTGGTGCGCACCAAGGAGCGCTCCGAAGTGTGCTCCAAGGTGCGGCGTGCACGAAGTCGGAGCCCGGTTTGCCCCGGGTGCGCACCTCGCGTGCACCTTCGCCAGGGTGGGCACCTCGGTGCGCACACCTTCTCAATGTTTTCTTGCCTTTTCTGGAAATTGGTGAAGGCAGCGCATCAAAGGTGCGCACCTCGGTGTGCTCCGAGGTGCGAACCCGAGAGCGCTCCGAGGTGCCCACGAAGTCGAAAGTCGGGTTAATTGCATTGTTTTCCCCGGGTGCGCTCCGAGGTGCGCAACATCGGCGCGCACCAAGGAGGGCTCCGAAGTGTGCTCCAAGGTGCGCACGATGGCGTGCACCTCTGGTGCGCACGATTCGGAGCTCGGTTTGACCGGGGTGCGCACACCTTGGCTGGGTTGCGCACCTTTTGTGCGCTCCAAGGTGCGCACGAAGTCGGAGCTCGGTTTGCCCCGGGTGCGCACCTTCGCCAGGGTGCGCACCTTGATGCGCACGCCTTGGCTGGGCTGCGCACCTTGGTGGGCGCCATGGTGCGCACCTTTCGTGCGCTCCAAGGTGCGCACGAAGTCGGAGCTCGGTTTGCCCCGGGTGCGCACCTTGGTGGGCGCCATGGTGCACTCCGAGGTGCCCAAGATTGGTGCGCACCAAGGAGCGCTCCGAAGTGCGCTCCAAGGTGCGCGCGAAGTCGAAAGTTGGGTTAATTGTCCGGTTTGCCTCGGGTGCGCACCTTGCGTGCACCTTCGCCAGGGTGGGCGCCTTGGTGCGCACACCTTGGCTGGGCTGCGCACACCTTGGCACCCGCGTTTCCTTCATTTTAAATTTTTTTTTTTTACAATCTCTCAAGTGGGAAATTCTATAATCTCAACTTTTTTTGCCTTTTCAGGAAACTTTTGAATGGAGCGCATCATTGGTGCGCTCCGAAGTGTGCTCCAAAGCTCTCTCCAGCTGCGTGCACCTGCCCCGGCCGCGCACCCGGCCCCGCCCAGCTTCGCTCACCTGTCCCGGGCGTCTGGTGCGGAACCTTAGAGTAAGAAACATCACCGTGCACCTTGGCCAACGTGCGCGACTCGACCGAGCGCGCACTGGCCGAGGTGCACACCGATTTCACCTGGGTGCGCGCGCAGCACCTCGGGCGCACCGGGGTGCGCGCACAACGCCCGGGTTGCACCGTGGCCTGTGTGCTCGGGGCGCCTCGGGTGCGCGCTCGGTGTCGCCCCCGCGCGCGCGGTAGTGCGGGCAGCGCACCCCGGCCCGGCCCGGCCCCGACGAGAACGCAAACGGGCAAAAGGTTTATTCAAATAGCATTGCGACGCCCGGCGAAAAACTAAAAAAGGGTGCAACACCGGGACTTCCCGGGAGGTCACCCATCCCAGTACTACTCCGGCCCAAGCGCGCTTAACTGCGGAGTTCTGATGGGATCCGGTGCACTAACGCTGGTATGATCGCACCCGTTATGAGCTTGTCGCAGTGTGTACTTAGCAAACCGCGACCCACGTGCGAATCCACCCCGGCCACCCACCCCCGTCGAGGTGCACACCCTCCCTCGCGAAGTGCGCCCCGTTCGCCAAGTGTGAGCCCTGCCCGGGTGCGCGCACCTTGCTAGGGCGTCGGGTGTGCACCCGGCCCGGCCTACGTGCGTGCACCTGGAGGGGGCGTCGTGTGCGTGCAGTGTCCCGTCTGCAACGCGGTGCCCACACACCACCTCGGGCGCAACGACCTGCGCTCACATGTGGGCCGAGTGCACCTTGGTGCATGTTCGGGGCGCCTCGGGTGCACGCTCGATCTTGCCCCGGTGCACCAAGGCGCTCGGTTTGCCCCGGGTGCGCACTTGGTGCAAGGTGGGCACCCAAAATAGGGATCAAGCACCAAAACACAAGTTTCGGGATGCAAAATGGGACCCAAGGACCACAAATGCGTTCCAAGACCCATGATGGGTCCACGAGAACAAAAATGTGTTCCGAGACTTAATAAACAAATATTGGGTTTTAGGAGAAGAAACATGCTCTGATGCCCAAAACGAGAATCGACCCCGAAAAGGCCACAGGCCAAAAGTGGGATGCGAGACAAAAAAAAATGGGACCCGAGGACCAAAATTGGGTTCCCAGGTCGAAGACAGGGCAACCGGACAAGAAACGACCTCTAAGGCTCGAAATGAGTCCCGACGACTAAAACTTGACAAGAAGCACCCATCAGGCACCCAACTCGACACCCATGGGATGCCGACCCACCCGGGCTTCCACCTAGCACACCTTGGCACCCACCCACCCTCGCACCCAACCTCGCACCCAACTTAGCACCTTTGAACCCACATTGGCACTCACCCTGACCCTGGCACCTTGGAACCCACATTGGCACTCACCTTGACCCTGGCACCCACCTTTGCACTCACCTTGGGACCCACCCTGGCTCCCACCTCGGCACCCACCCAGACACCCACCTTGGTTCCTTGGCACCCACCTTGGATCCTTGGCACCCACCCCGACACCCACCTTGGCACGCAACTTGGCTACTTGCCACCCACCTTGGCTCCTTGACGCCCACCCCGACAACCACCCCGTGACCTACCCTGGCTAGGGTTGGTGCACACCCACCCTGGTGCCCACCTTGGCACCCACCCTATGACCCACCTTGGCACGCACCTTAGTACCCACCCCGTTACCCACCCTAGGACCCACCCCGTGACCCACCTTGGCCAGGGTGGGTGCACCCACCCTGGTGCCCACCTTGGCACCCACCCATCCTAGCACCCAGCCTGTGACCGGGCTTGGAACCCAACCTTGCACCCGCACCCGTCTTGGCCAGTGTGGGTGCGCACCCATCCTGGCACCCACGTTGTGACACACCCTTTAACCCACGCACCCTAGCACCCACGTTGGCACCCACCTTGGAACCCAACCTAGCAACTTGGCACCCACCCCGTGACCCACCTTGGCATCCACCATAGCAGTCGCCGACTTGGCACCCACCTCGGCACCCACCTTGACACTTGTGGACCCACCTTGCCACTCACCCTAGCATCGACCCATCCTAGCACCCACCCTGGCACCTTTGCACCCTAGCACTCACCCATCCTAGCACCTAACCTGTGACCCACCTTGACACTCACCCTCGCACCCACCTTGGAACCCAACCTAGCACCCACCCACCCTGACACCAACCCTAGCACCTACCCACCCTTGCACCCACCCTGTGACCCATCTTGGCACCCACCCATCCTACCACTCAACCTATCACCCACCTTCTCACCCACCTTGGCATCCACCTTAGCACCCACCCACACTGGCACCTTGGCACCCACCTCGGGCAAGGTGGGTGCACACCCACCCTGGCACCCAATTTAGAACCCACCGAGCATGTTACCCACCTTGGCACCCACATTGCAGCCCACCCTAGTACCCACCCTATGACCCACATTGGCATCCACACCCTAGCACCCAGGCACCTCGACACCCGCCTTGACACCCACCCTAGCACTGAACCTGTGACCCACCTTGGAACTCACCCTAGAACCCACCCACCCTGTGAACCACCTTGGCATCCACCTTAGCACCCACCCACCTTGGCACCCACTCTAGCACTCACCCATCCTAACACCCAACTTGTTACCCACCTTGGCACCCGCCCTCGCGTCCACCTTGAAACCCACCCTAGCACCCACCCACGCAGGAGCCCACCTTGGCACCCAACCTAACACCCACGCATCCTGGCACCCAACTTGTGACCCACCTTGGAACCCACCCTAGTACCCACCTTTGAACCCACTATATCACCAACCCACCTTGGCACCCACCCTATGACCCTCTTTGGAATCCACCCTAGCACGCACCCACCCTGGCACCCACCATGGAGCGCACCCTAGCACCCACCCACCTCGGCACGCACCTCAACACCCACCTTGGTGTGCGCACTGCGCCAACCTCTCAAAGACCCTATGTGGTGCGCTCCAAAGTGTACACCTTTGGTGCGCTCCAAGGTGCGCACCTTTGGTGCACACCGAGGTGCACACCAAAGTGTGCACCGAGGTGAGCACCAAAGTGCACTCCAGGGTGCACACCAAGGCGTGCACCTTTGGTGCGGTCAATGCAAACGAATTCGGAAGTTGGGGTCGATGTCCTAATCGCTGCTGCAGACTACACGTATGAGAATCGGACAAATAGCTTTATATAGGGGAGGTGTTGCGTTTGATGGGTCGACTCCCCTGGTTGTGTGCACTGCACCAACTTCAAAGACCCTGTCTTGTTTAAGAAGTCAAAAGTTGGGGTGGATGTCCTAATCATTGCTGCAGTCTACGCATGTATGAGAATCAGACAAATAGCTTATATAGGGGAGGTGTTGCATTCGGTGGGTTGACTCCCCTGGTTGTGCGCACTGCGCCAACCTCAAAGACCCCGCATAGCAGAAGAAGTCGGAAGTCGGATTTTGGTGAGCACCAAGGCGTGCACCTTTGGTGCGGTCAACGCAGACGAATTCAGAAGTTGGGGTGGATGTCCTAATCGTTGTTGCAGGCTACACATGTATGAGAATCAGACAAATAGCTTATATAGGGGAGGTGTTGGGTTTGATGGGTCAACTCCCTTGGTTGTGCGCATTACGCCAACCTCAAAGACCTTGTTTTCGTTAAGAAGTCAAAAGTTGGGGTCAATGTCCTAATGGCTCCTGCAGGCTACACATGTATGAGAATCGGACAAATAGCTTATATAGGGGAGGTGTTGGGTTTGATGGGTCGACTCCCCTGGTTGTGCGCATTACGTCAACCTCAAAGACCTTGTTTTCGTTAAGAAGTCAAAAGTTGGGGTCGATGTCCTAATTGCTCCTGTAGACTACACATGTATGAGAATCAGACAAATAGCTTATATAGGGGAGGTGTTGGGTTTGATGGGTTGACTCCCCTAGTTGTTCGCATTACACCAACCTCAAAGACCTTGTTTTCGTTTAGAAGCCGAAAGTTGGGGTCGATGTCCTAATTGCTCCTGCAGGCTACGCATGTATGAGAATCAGACAAATAGCTTATATAGGGGAGGTGTTGGGTTTGATGGGTCGACTCCCCTGGTTGTGCGCATTGCGCCAACCTCAAAGACCCTGCATTGCGGATGAAGTCGAAAGTCAGAGTTTGGTGTGCTACAAGGTGTGGTCGAAGGTGCTCACCTAGGTGTGCACCTTTGGAGCACAGGAAAAGTGCCCTCCAAAAGTGCGCACCTTTGGAGTGCACAAAAGTGCCCTCCAAAAGTGCGCACCTTTGGAGCGCAGAAAAGTGCCCTCCAAAAAGTGCCCTCCAAAAGTGCGCACCTTTGGAGCGCAGAAAAGTGCCCTCCAAAAAGTGCCCTCCAAAAGTGCGCACCTTTGGAGCGCAGAAAAGTGCCCTCCAAAAAGTGCCCTCCAAAAGTGCGCACCTTTGGAGCGCAGAAAAGTGCCCTCCAAAAGTGCGCACCTTTGGAGCGCAGAAAAGTGCCCTCCAAAAAGTGCCCTCCAAAAGTGCGCACCTTTGGAGCGCAGAAAAGTGCCCTCCAAAAAGTGCCCTCCAAAAGTGCGCACCTTTGGAGCGCAGAAAAGTGCCCTCCAAAAAGTGCCCTCCAAAAGTGCGCACCTTTGGAGCGCAGAAAAGTGCCCTCCAAAAAGTGCCCTCCAAAAGTGCGCACCTTTGGAGCGCAGAAAAGTGCCCTCCAAAAAGTGCCCTCCAAAAGTGCGCACCTTTGGAGCGCAGAAAAGTGCCCTCCAAAAGTGCGCACCTTTGGAGCGCACAAAAGTGCCCTCCAAAAGTGCGCACTTTTGGTGCGCACCAAGGCGCTGGTTCGGTCGTTGCAGGCGAGTTCGGAAGTTGGGGTCGATGTCCTGAGCGGAGGTGCAAACTACACAGGTGTCGGAATCGGACAAATAGCTTATATAGGGGAGGTGTATGCTTCGATGGGTCGACTCCCCAGGTTGAGCGCACCGCGCCAACCTCAAAGACCCTACGGTATGGATGAAGTCGGAAGTTGGGTCCGATGACCAATTCGATTAGTAGGTATGCTCATGAGGTCGGAATTTGGGTCCGATGACCTGCCATGTGCAGGAAGGCGAATGTTGACACTGTGCGTTGCAAGGTGCACACCAAGGCGCTGGTGCGGTCTTTTTAGTCGAGTTCGGAAGTTGGGGTCGATGTCCTGATCGGAGGTGCAAGCTACACAGGTGTGGGAATCAGACAAATAGCTTATATAGGGGAGGTGTATGCTTCGTTGGGTCGACTCCCCGGGTTGAGCGCACCGCGCCAACCTCAAAGACCCTACGGTATGGATGAAGTCGGAAGTTGGGTCCGATGACCGATTCGATATGTAGGCATACTCGCGAGGTCGGAATTTGGGTCCGATGACCTGCCACGTGCAGGAAGGCGAATGTTGGCACTGTGCGTTGCAAGGTGCGCACCAAGGCGCTGGTTCGGTCGTTGGAGGCGAGTTCGGAAGTTGGGGTCGATGTCTTGATCGGAGGTGCAAACTACACAGGTGTGGGAATCGGACAAATAGCTTATATAGGGGAGGTGTATGCTTCGTTGGGTCGACTCCCCGGGTTGAGCGCACCGCGCCAACCTCAAAGACCCTACGGTATGGATGAAGTCGGAAGTTGGGTCCGATGACCGATTCGATATGTAGGCATACTCGCGAGGTCGGAATTTGGGTCCGATGACCTGCCATGTGCAGGAAGGCGAATGTTGGGACTGTGCGTCGCAAGGTGCGCACCAAGGCGCTGGTGCCGTCGTTGCAGTCGAGTTCGGAAGTTGGGGTCGATGTCCTGGTCAGAGGTGCAAACTACACAGGTGTGGGAATCGGACAAATAGCTTATATAGGGGAGGTGTATGCTTCGATGGGTCGACTCCCTGGGTTGAGCGCACCGCGCCAACCTCAAAGACCCTACAGTATGGATGAAGTCGGAAGTTGGGTCCGATGACCGATTCGATACGTAGGCATATTGGCGAGGTCTGAATTTGTGTCCGATGACCTGCCATGCGCAGGAAGGCGGAATTTGGGTCCGATGACCGAGTTGATGGCGTGCCATGCGCAGAAAGGCGGAATTTGGGTCCGATGACCGAGTTGATGTTGATGGCCCGCCATGCACAGGAAGGCGGAATTTGGGTCCGATGACCGATTTGAAGGCGTGCCATACGCAAAAAGGCGGAGTTTGGGTCCGATGACCGAGTTGATATTGATGGCCCGCCATGCGCAGGAAGGCGGAATTTGGGTCCGATGACCTGACATACGCATGGAGTCCGACTCGGGGGCCGATGTTAGATTCGATGACTTGCATTGTGGGTAAAGTCGGAAGTTGTGGTCTTTGACCCGATTCGATGACCAGACTTCGGCTGCTTGAGAATCGGACAAATAACTTATATAGGGGAGGTAGTGTTCTCGAGCATCCTCCCCCCGTGCCCGTTTATGTCGATTGATGCTGGTGCTCGACTGGTTGGAGCGCTCGGATGCAAAAATCTTGCACCAGGATTTATCGATTGTGATGGACACGGCAAGTCTCCTGATTGCTATGCAGGAGCTCATCGTGAATCTCTATGCGGCCTTGGTATGGACTCGACCTGCGGAATGGTTCGGCAATGGTAGTCGCTCCAACACGTCCTTGCAATGGCCACAGAGGTGATTCGACTAGAGCTCCAGTCTAGCTTTTGGGTTGCTTGGCGGACTGGTATAGCCGCGATCGAGTTCCGGCCATGAACGTTTTAGATAGCTCTTGGGCTTTCTGGGACGGAAGTCGGAAGTTTGGGCTGTTGTCCGATTTGATGACCATTCTTCGGATGTGTGAGAATCGGACAAATAACTTATATAGGGGACTGTGTTGTCTCACGCAGCCCCCTCCGTGCCCCTCTATCTCGACCGATGTTGGTGCTTGAAAGGGTTGGGATCGCTCGGATTTATAAACGTGCACCACCATTTGTCGAGTGTGAGGGACGCGGCAGGTCTCCTAAATGCTATGCGGGCGCTCTCTGAGAATCTCTATCCGGCCTCGACACAGACTAGTCTTGCTGAATGGTTTGGCACTGGTAGTCGATCCAACACGTCGTTGTTGTGGCCGCCTAGGCGATTCGATTCGAGCCCCCGTCTAGCTTTTGGGTTGCTTGGCGGATTTTGCCCTATCCGCAAGTGAGCTCGGTCCCTAAACGTTCGAGAAACCCGATTGCTATGCGCCGACTCTCTTTCTTGCGAGCCTCCATCTAGCTTTTGGGTCTCTACGGAACGGAAGTCGGAATCTGGGACCGTTGTTTGATTCGACGAGGCAGACTACGGTTGTGCGAGAATCGGACAAATAACTTATATAGGGGAGGTGTTGACTGGAGCATTCTCCCCCGTGCCCCTCTAACTCGACCAATGCTGGCGCTCGAACGGTGGTAGCGCTCGGATTTTCATTGAGCGCCAGCATTGGTCGATTTAGAGGGGCATGCGAGATTCCCGAATGCTATGCGAGGGCTCTAACGGAAATGTCTATTGGTTTCGGTATGGATGCAATTGCGAGTGGTTCGGCAAAGGTAGTCGTTCCGATGCGTCCATGTCGTGGCCAAATCGATAATTCGATTTGAGCCCTCGTATAGCATTTGGGTCTCTCGATGTGATTCCGCATTCCAGTCCCTTTGGGCACTGCTTGAGCCTCATCCCAGGGGGTTCCCTTCCCAATAATCTGCCTCGCAACCCGATTGCTATGCGGTGAGGCTCCTCGGCCGCCTCGGAACTATCTGTGTATCAGACGCATCGCGGGATAAGGGGTTGGCAACGGTAGTCGCCCCAAGCGCGTCCGATGCTTGGACCATTCCGAGGCGGCCCTGAAGCCTCTTCCGTCTAGCCGTTGGGTCCTTCTCGCCGCATCCCTCGCCTCGCACCCCGATTGCTATGCGGTGAGGCTCCTCGGCCGCCTCGGAACTATCTGTGTATCGGACGCGTCGCGGGATAAGGGGTTGTCACTGGTAGTCGCCCCAAGCGCGTCCGATGCTTGGACCATTCCGAGGCGGCCCTGAAGCCTCTTCCGTCTAGCCGTTGGGTCCTTCTCGCCGCATCCCTCGCCTCGCACCCCGATTGCTATGCGGTGAGGCTCCTCGGCCGCCTCGGAACTATCTGTGTATCGGACGCGTCGCGGGATAAGGGGTTGTCATTGGTAGTCGCCCCAAGCGCGTCCGATGCTTGGACCATTCCGAGGCGGCCCTGAAGCCTCTTCCGTCTAGCCGTTGGGTCCTTCTCGCCGCATCCCTCGCCTCGCACCCCGATTGCTATGCGGTGAGGCTCCTCGGCCGCCTCGGAACTATCTGTGTATCGGACGCGTCGCGGGATAAGGGGTTGTCACTGGTAGTCGCCCCAAGCGCGTCCGATGCTTGGACCATTCCGAGGCGGCCCTGAAGCCTCTTCCGTCTAGCCGTTGGGTCCTTCTCGCCGCATCCCTCGCCTCGCACCCCGATTGCTATGCGGTGAGGCTCCTCGGCCGCCTCGGAACTATCTGTGTATCGGACGCGTCGCGGGATAAGGGGTTGTCACTGGTAGTCGCCCCAAGCGCGTTCGATGCTTGGACCATTCCGAGGCGGCCCTGAAGCCTCTTCCGTCTAGCCGTTGGGTCCTTCTCGCCGCATCCCTCGCCTCGCACCCCGATTGCTATGCGGTGAGGCTCCTCGGCCGCCTTGGAACTATCTGTGTATCGGACGCGTCGCGGGATAAGGGGTTGTCACTGGTAGTCGCCCCAAGCGCGTCCGATGCTTAGACCATTCCGAGGCGGACCCGAAGCCTCTTCCGTCTAGCCGTTGGGTCCTTCTCGCCGCATCCTTCGCCTCGCACCCCGATTGCTATGCGGTGAGGCTCCTCGGCCGCCTCGGAACTATCTGTGTATCGGACGCGTCGCGGGATAAGGGGTTGTCACTGGTAGTCGCCCCAAGCGCGTCCGATGCTTGGACCATTCCGAGGCGGACCCGAAGCCTCTTCCGTCTAGCCGTTGGGTCCTTCTCGCCGCATCCCTCGCCTCGCACCCCGATTGCTATGCGGTGAGGCTCCTCGGCCGCCTTGGAACTATCTGTGTATCGGACGCGTCGCGGGATAAGGGGTTGTCACTGGTAGTCGCCCCAAGCGCGTCCGATGCTTGGACCATTCCGAGGCGGACCCGAAGCCTCTTCCGTCTAGCCGTTGGGTCCTTCTCGCCGCATCCCTCGCCTCGCACCCCGATTGCTATGCGGTGAGGCTCCTCGGCCGCCTTGGAACTATCTGTGTATCGGACGCGTCGCGGGATAAGGGGTTGTCACTGGTAGTCGCCCCAAGCGCGTCCGATGCTTGGACCATTCCGAGGCGGACCCGAAGCCTCTTCCGTCTAGCCGTTGGGTCCTTCTCGCCGCATCCCTCGCCTCGCACCCCGATTGCTATGCGGTGAGGCTCCTCGGCCGCCTTGGAACTATCTGTGTATCGGACGCGTCGCGGGATAAGGGGTTGTCACTGGTAGTCGCCCCAAGCGCGTCCGATGCTTGGACCATTCCGAGGCGGCCCCGAAGCCTCTTCCGTGTAGCCGTTGGGTCCTTCTCGCCGCATCCCTCGCCTCGCACCCCGATTGCTATGCGGTGAGGCTCCTCGGCCGCCTTGGAACTATCTGTGTATCGGACGCGTCGCGGGATAAGGGGTTGTCACTGGTAGTCGCCCCAAGCGCGTCCGATGCTTGGACCATTCCGAGGCGGCCCCGAAGCCTCTTCCGTGTAGCCGTTGGGTCCTTCTCGCCGCATCCCTCGCCTCGCACCCCGATTGCTATGCGGTGAGGCTCCTCGGCCGCCTTGGAACTATCTGTGTATCGGACGCGTCGCGGGATAAGGGGTTGTCACTGGTAGTCGCCCCAAGCGCGTCCGATGCTTGGACCATTCCGAGGCGGACCTGAAGCCTCTTCCCTCTAGCCGTTGGGGCTTTCTCGCCGCATCCCTCGCCTCGCACCCTGATTGCTATGCTGTGAGGCTCCTCGGCCGCCTTGGAACTATCTGTGTATCGGACGCATCGCGGGATAAGGGGTTGGCAGTGGTAGTCGCCCCAAGCGCATCCGATGCTTGGACCATTCCGAGGCGGCCCTGCAGCCTCTTCCGTCTAGCCGTTGGGGCCATCTCGCCGCATCCCCCACCTCGCACCACGATTGCTATGCGGTGAGGCTCCTTGGCCGCCTCGGAACTATCTGTGTATCGGACGCATCGCGGGATAAGGGGTTGTCACTGGTAGTCGCCCCAAGCGCGTCCGATGCTTGGACTATTCCGAGGCGGCCCTGCAGCCTCTTCCGTCTAGCCGTTGGGGCCATCTCGCTGCATCCCCCACCTCCTCGGCCGCCTCGGAACTATCTGTGTATCGAACGCATCGCGGGATAAGGGGTTGGCAGTGGTAGTCGCCCCAAGCGCGTCCGATGCTTGGACTATTCCGAGGCAGCCCTGCAGCCTCTTCCGTCTAGCCTTTGGGGCCATCTCGCCGCATCCCTCGCCTCGCACCCCGATTGCTATGCGGTGAGGCTCCTCGGCCGCCTGGGAACTATCTTCGTATCGGACGCATCGCGGGATAAGGGGTTGTCACTGGTAGTCGCCCCAAGCGCGTCCGATGCTTGGACTATTCCGAGGCGGCCCTGTGGCCTCTTCCGTCTAGCCGTTGGGGCCATCTCGCCGCATCCCCCACCTCGCACCCCGATTGCTATGCGGTGAGGCTCTTCGGCCGCCTTGGAACTATCTTCGTATCGGACGCATTGCGGGATAAGGGGTTGTCACTGGTAGTGGCCCCAAGCGCGTCCGATGCTTGGACTATTCCGAGGCGGCCCTGCAGCCTCTTCCGTCTAGCCGTTGGGGCCATCTCGCCGCATCCCCCACCTCGCACCCCGATTGCTATGCGGTGAGGCTCCTCGGCCGCCTTGGAACTATCTTCGTATCGGACGCATCGCGGGATAAGGGGTTGTCACTGGTAGTCGCCCCAAGCGCGTCCGATGCTTGGACTATTCCGACGCGGCCCTGTGGCCTCTTCCGTCTAGCCGTTGGGGCCATCTCGCCGCATCCCCCACCTCGCACCCCGATTGCTATGCGGTGAGGCTCCTCGGCCGCCTTGGAACCATCTTCGTATCGGACGCATCGCGGGATAGGGGGCTGTCACTGGTAGTCGCCCCAAGCGTGTCCGATGCTTGGACCATTCCTAGGCGGCCCTGAAGCCTCTTCCGTCTAGCCGTTGGGGCCTTCCCGCCCCATCCCTCGCCTCGCACCCCCGATTGCTATGCGGTGAGGCTCCTCGGCCGCCTTGGAACCATCTGTGTATCGGACGCATCGCGGGATAAGGGGTTGGCACTGGCAGTCGCCCCAAGCGCGTCCGATGCTTGGACCATTCCGAGGTGGCCCTGAAGCCTCTTCCGTCTAGCCGTTGGGGCCTTCCCGCCCCATCCCTCGCCTCGCACCCCGATTGATATGCGGTGAGGCTCCTCGGCCGCCTTGGAACTATCTGTGTATCGGACGCATCGCGGGATAAGGGGTTGGCACTGGTAGTCGTCCCAATCGCATCCGATGCTTGGACCATTCCGAGGCGGCCCTGCAGCCTCTTCCGTTTAGCCGTCGGGGCCTTCCCGCCGCATCCCTCGCCTCGCATCCCGATTCCTATGCGGTGAGTCTTCTCGGCCGCCGCGGAACTATACCTGTTATTGCTACTGCATCCTTCGGCTGGTAACCTCCTCTGCCGCCTTGGAACGTTCTCTTTGTCGGACGCGTCGCGGGATAAGGGGTTGGCACTGGTAGTCGCCCCAAGCGCGCCCGATGCATAGACCGCTCCGAGTCGACCTTGCTTTCAGCCTCTCACATGCATAGACCTCTCTGAGTCGACCCTGCAGCCTCTCACGTTTAGCCTTTGGAATCTCGCCTCACAACATGATTGCTATCCTTGATGCATCCCTTGCCTCGAGCCCTGATTGCTTTCTTGGCTGCATCCCTCCTCTCCTCACAGCCCGGTTGTCATCACTGCTTCATCCGTCGCTTCATGCATTCTGGCTGCTGGGCCCTTCCCACCGCACACCTCGATTGCTATCTCTTCTGCATCACACACCCCGATTGCTATCTCTGCTACATCCCTCGGCTCTCACTTCTGCATCCTTCGCCTCACACCTCGATTGCTATCAATGCTGCATCCGTAACCTCACACCCCGATTGCTATGCGGGGAGGCTCCTTGGCCGCCTTGGAAATTTCTGTGTGTCGGACGCACCGCGGGATAAGGGGTTGGCACTGGTAGTCGCCCCAAGTGCGCCCGATTCTTAGACCGCTTCGAGGTGACCTCGTAGCCTCTTTCGTCCAGGCTTCCTGCCTTCAACGCCCTTTTTACACCTCGATTGCTATGCGCGGGCTCGTTGGCGTCTATCACCTCTCTGCGAAGAGTGGCACGATGATTGTTGGGGTAAATCGTAGCAGTCCGATCTCTGGCCTTGGGCCATTGTGAGGGCTGATCGATTTCCTGTGCGCATCTCGTGTTCGCCCAGTAACAGACTCGACGACTTGTAATCGGTCTTGTTCCCGATTGTTCCTGGAGGTAGTCTTCGGAACTCTTGGATTTGACCTGTCACTCGAACTGTCCTCTTCCGAGGATGCTTGTGTGTGTGTGCTTGTGCCATTTCCTTGGCGGTATTAACGAGATATTAAAGAGCGGAGTGAGCGCCTCGCCCAGCTATGTTTGGGGCTCTCACTCCCTTACCCGGTGTGCGACCGCTTTGCACGTAGGTTGCGGAGCATCGCGACTCTTTCGATGTTTGGCGGTTGTCTTCCGGTGATGCGTTGGTCCCGAAGTGCACGTTACTAGCATTTCTGCCATTGTTCTCGATCTTTGGCACGTTCCTTCGTTGCAATTGGATATATATCTCCGTTTATACGC
>NW_026729231.1:45000-60000 GCF_030272615.1 Cryptomeria japonica | reverse complement strand
CCTCGCTGCCCACCACGGTGCGCAACGCCGGTGGGCACCCGGGAGTGCTTCGAAGTGTGCTCCAAGGTGCTGCGTGCACGTTGTCGGAGCCCGGTTTGCCCCGGGTGCGCACCTCGCGTGCACCTTCGTCGGGGTGGGCACCTTGGCTGGGTTTGCCCCGGCTGCGCTCCGAAGCGGGGTTATTGGAGCGCCGCCTCTTTTTTTGTCGGAGCGTTTGGTGGGGTTTCTCGCATTGGCTCTTCCGAGGCCCGGTTGCCACCCTGGCGCGCACGAAGTCGGAAGTAGGGTTAATTGCCCGGGTGCGCACCTTTGCCAGGGTGGGCACCTTACCTGGGCTGCGCACCAGGGCGGGCTCAAGATGGCACGCGCGTTCCGTTTTTTTCACTATCTTTCAAAACGGAAATTTTAAAATCTCCTTTTTTTTTTGCCTTTTCTGGAAATTAGTGAAGGCAGCGCATCAAAGGTGCGCACCTCGCTGCCCACCTTGGTGTGCTCTGAGGTGCGCACCCGGGAGCGCTACGAAGTGTGCTCCAAGGTGCGGCGTGCACGTTGTCGGAGCCCGGTTTGCCCCGGGTGCGCACCTCGCCTGCACCTTGGCCGGGGTGGGCACCTTGGCTGGGTTTGCCCAGGGTGCGCTCCGAAGCGGGGTTACTGGAGCGCCCCCTCTTTTTTTGTCAGAGCGTTTGGTGGGGTTTCTCGCATTGGCTCTTCCCAGGCCCGGTTGTTGGGTGCGCTCCCACCCTGGCGCGCGCGAAGTTGGAAGTTGGGTTAATTGCCCGGGCGCGCACCTTCGCCAGGGTGGGCACCTTGGTGCGCACACCTTGGCTGGGCTGCGCACCAGGGCGGGCTCAAGATGGCACCAGCATTCCCTTTTTCTCACTATCTTTCAAAACGGAAATTTTAAAATCTCGTTTTTTTTTTGCCTTTTATGGAAATTAGTGAAGGCATCGCATCAAAGGTGCGCACCTCGCTGCCCACCTTGGTGTGCTCCGAGGTGCCCACCACGGTGCGCAACGCCGGTGCGAACCCGGGAGCGCCCCGATGTGTGCTCCAAGGTGCGGCGTGCACGAAGTCGGACCCCGGTTTGCCCCGGGTGCGCACCTCGCGTGCACCTTGGTGCGCACACCTTGGCTGGGTTGCGCGGCCTGGTGGGCACCATGGTGCGCACCAAGGAGCGCTCCGAAGTGTGCTCCAAGGTGCGGCGTGCACGAAGTCGGAGCCCGGTTTGCCCCGGGTACGCACCTCGCGTGCACCTTCGCCGGGGTGGGCACCTCGGCTGGGTTGCGCGCCCTGGTGCGCACCAAGGAGCGCTCCGAAGTGTGCTCCAAGGTGCGGCGTGCACGAAGTCGGAGCCCGGTTTGCCCCGGGTGCGCACCTTCGCCGCGGTGCGCACCATGGCGTGCACGAAGTCGGAGCCCGGTTTGCCCCGGGTGCGCACCTCGCGTGCACCTTCGGCGGGGTTGCGCGCCCTGGTGGGCACCATGGTGCGCACCAAGGAGCGCTCCGAAGTGTGCTCCAAGGTGCGGCGTGCACGAAGTCGGAGCCCGGTTTGCCCCGGGTGCGCACCTCGCGTGCACCTTCGGCGGGGTTGCGCGCCCTGGTGGGCACCATGGTGCGCACCAAGGAGCGCTCCGAAGTGTGCTCCAAGGTGCGGCGTGCACGAAGTCGGAGCCCGGTTTGCCCCGGGTGCGCACCTCGCGTGCACCTTCGCCGCGGTGGGCACCATGGCGTGCACGAAGTCGGAGCCCGGTTTGCCCCGGGTGCGCACCTCGCGTGCACCTTCGCCGGGGTGGGCACCTCGGCTGGGTTGCGCGCCCTGGTGCGCACCAAGGAGCGCTCCGAAGTGTGCTCCAAGGTGCGGCGTGCACGAAGTCGGAGCCCGGTTTGCCCCGGGTGCGCACCTCGCGTGCACCTTCGCCAGGGTGGGCACCTCGGTGCGCACACCTTCTCAATGTTTTCTTGCCTTTTCTGGAAATTGGTGAAGGCAGCGCATCAAAGGTGCGCACCTCGGTGTGCTCCGAGGTGCGAACCCGAGAGCGCTCCGAGGTGCCCACGAAGTCGAAAGTCGGGTTAATTGCATTGTTTTCCCCGGGTGCGCTCCGAGGTGCGCAACATCGGCGCGCACCAAGGAGGGCTCCGAAGTGTGCTCCAAGGTGCGCACGATGGCGTGCACCTCTGGTGCGCACGATTCGGAGCTCGGTTTGACCGGGGTGCGCACACCTTGGCTGGGTTGCGCACCTTTTGTGCGCTCCAAGGTGCGCACGAAGTCGGAGCTCGGTTTGCCCCGGGTGCGCACCTTCGCCAGGGTGCGCACCTTGATGCGCACGCCTTGGCTGGGCTGCGCACCTTGGTGGGCGCCATGGTGCGCACCTTTCGTGCGCTCCAAGGTGCGCACGAAGTCGGAGCTCGGTTTGCCCCGGGTGCGCACCTTGGTGGGCGCCATGGTGCACTCCGAGGTGCCCAAGATTGGTGCGCACCAAGGAGCGCTCCGAAGTGCGCTCCAAGGTGCGCGCGAAGTCGAAAGTTGGGTTAATTGTCCGGTTTGCCTCGGGTGCGCACCTTGCGTGCACCTTCGCCAGGGTGGGCGCCTTGGTGCGCACACCTTGGCTGGGCTGCGCACACCTTGGCACCCGCGTTTCCTTCATTTTAAATTTTTTTTTTTTACAATCTCTCAAGTGGGAAATTCTATAATCTCAACTTTTTTTGCCTTTTCAGGAAACTTTTGAATGGAGCGCATCATTGGTGCGCTCCGAAGTGTGCTCCAAAGCTCTCTCCAGCTGCGTGCACCTGCCCCGGCCGCGCACCCGGCCCCGCCCAGCTTCGCTCACCTGTCCCGGGCGTCTGGTGCGGAACCTTAGAGTAAGAAACATCACCGTGCACCTTGGCCAACGTGCGCGACTCGACCGAGCGCGCACTGGCCGAGGTGCACACCGATTTCACCTGGGTGCGCGCGCAGCACCTCGGGCGCACCGGGGTGCGCGCACAACGCCCGGGTTGCACCGTGGCCTGTGTGCTCGGGGCGCCTCGGGTGCGCGCTCGGTGTCGCCCCCGCGCGCGCGGTAGTGCGGGCAGCGCACCCCGGCCCGGCCCGGCCCCGACGAGAACGCAAACGGGCAAAAGGTTTATTCAAATAGCATTGCGACGCCCGGCGAAAAACTAAAAAAGGGTGCAACACCGGGACTTCCCGGGAGGTCACCCATCCCAGTACTACTCCGGCCCAAGCGCGCTTAACTGCGGAGTTCTGATGGGATCCGGTGCACTAACGCTGGTATGATCGCACCCGTTATGAGCTTGTCGCAGTGTGTACTTAGCAAACCGCGACCCACGTGCGAATCCACCCCGGCCACCCACCCCCGTCGAGGTGCACACCCTCCCTCGCGAAGTGCGCCCCGTTCGCCAAGTGTGAGCCCTGCCCGGGTGCGCGCACCTTGCTAGGGCGTCGGGTGTGCACCCGGCCCGGCCTACGTGCGTGCACCTGGAGGGGGCGTCGTGTGCGTGCAGTGTCCCGTCTGCAACGCGGTGCCCACACACCACCTCGGGCGCAACGACCTGCGCTCACATGTGGGCCGAGTGCACCTTGGTGCATGTTCGGGGCGCCTCGGGTGCACGCTCGATCTTGCCCCGGTGCACCAAGGCGCTCGGTTTGCCCCGGGTGCGCACTTGGTGCAAGGTGGGCACCCAAAATAGGGATCAAGCACCAAAACACAAGTTTCGGGATGCAAAATGGGACCCAAGGACCACAAATGCGTTCCAAGACCCATGATGGGTCCACGAGAACAAAAATGTGTTCCGAGACTTAATAAACAAATATTGGGTTTTAGGAGAAGAAACATGCTCTGATGCCCAAAACGAGAATCGACCCCGAAAAGGCCACAGGCCAAAAGTGGGATGCGAGACAAAAAAAAATGGGACCCGAGGACCAAAATTGGGTTCCCAGGTCGAAGACAGGGCAACCGGACAAGAAACGACCTCTAAGGCTCGAAATGAGTCCCGACGACTAAAACTTGACAAGAAGCACCCATCAGGCACCCAACTCGACACCCATGGGATGCCGACCCACCCGGGCTTCCACCTAGCACACCTTGGCACCCACCCACCCTCGCACCCAACCTCGCACCCAACTTAGCACCTTTGAACCCACATTGGCACTCACCCTGACCCTGGCACCTTGGAACCCACATTGGCACTCACCTTGACCCTGGCACCCACCTTTGCACTCACCTTGGGACCCACCCTGGCTCCCACCTCGGCACCCACCCAGACACCCACCTTGGTTCCTTGGCACCCACCTTGGATCCTTGGCACCCACCCCGACACCCACCTTGGCACGCAACTTGGCTACTTGCCACCCACCTTGGCTCCTTGACGCCCACCCCGACAACCACCCCGTGACCTACCCTGGCTAGGGTTGGTGCACACCCACCCTGGTGCCCACCTTGGCACCCACCCTATGACCCACCTTGGCACGCACCTTAGTACCCACCCCGTTACCCACCCTAGGACCCACCCCGTGACCCACCTTGGCCAGGGTGGGTGCACCCACCCTGGTGCCCACCTTGGCACCCACCCATCCTAGCACCCAGCCTGTGACCGGGCTTGGAACCCAACCTTGCACCCGCACCCGTCTTGGCCAGTGTGGGTGCGCACCCATCCTGGCACCCACGTTGTGACACACCCTTTAACCCACGCACCCTAGCACCCACGTTGGCACCCACCTTGGAACCCAACCTAGCAACTTGGCACCCACCCCGTGACCCACCTTGGCATCCACCATAGCAGTCGCCGACTTGGCACCCACCTCGGCACCCACCTTGACACTTGTGGACCCACCTTGCCACTCACCCTAGCATCGACCCATCCTAGCACCCACCCTGGCACCTTTGCACCCTAGCACTCACCCATCCTAGCACCTAACCTGTGACCCACCTTGACACTCACCCTCGCACCCACCTTGGAACCCAACCTAGCACCCACCCACCCTGACACCAACCCTAGCACCTACCCACCCTTGCACCCACCCTGTGACCCATCTTGGCACCCACCCATCCTACCACTCAACCTATCACCCACCTTCTCACCCACCTTGGCATCCACCTTAGCACCCACCCACACTGGCACCTTGGCACCCACCTCGGGCAAGGTGGGTGCACACCCACCCTGGCACCCAATTTAGAACCCACCGAGCATGTTACCCACCTTGGCACCCACATTGCAGCCCACCCTAGTACCCACCCTATGACCCACATTGGCATCCACACCCTAGCACCCAGGCACCTCGACACCCGCCTTGACACCCACCCTAGCACTGAACCTGTGACCCACCTTGGAACTCACCCTAGAACCCACCCACCCTGTGAACCACCTTGGCATCCACCTTAGCACCCACCCACCTTGGCACCCACTCTAGCACTCACCCATCCTAACACCCAACTTGTTACCCACCTTGGCACCCGCCCTCGCGTCCACCTTGAAACCCACCCTAGCACCCACCCACGCAGGAGCCCACCTTGGCACCCAACCTAACACCCACGCATCCTGGCACCCAACTTGTGACCCACCTTGGAACCCACCCTAGTACCCACCTTTGAACCCACTATATCACCAACCCACCTTGGCACCCACCCTATGACCCTCTTTGGAATCCACCCTAGCACGCACCCACCCTGGCACCCACCATGGAGCGCACCCTAGCACCCACCCACCTCGGCACGCACCTCAACACCCACCTTGGTGTGCGCACTGCGCCAACCTCTCAAAGACCCTATGTGGTGCGCTCCAAAGTGTACACCTTTGGTGCGCTCCAAGGTGCGCACCTTTGGTGCACACCGAGGTGCACACCAAAGTGTGCACCGAGGTGAGCACCAAAGTGCACTCCAGGGTGCACACCAAGGCGTGCACCTTTGGTGCGGTCAATGCAAACGAATTCGGAAGTTGGGGTCGATGTCCTAATCGCTGCTGCAGACTACACGTATGAGAATCGGACAAATAGCTTTATATAGGGGAGGTGTTGCGTTTGATGGGTCGACTCCCCTGGTTGTGTGCACTGCACCAACTTCAAAGACCCTGTCTTGTTTAAGAAGTCAAAAGTTGGGGTGGATGTCCTAATCATTGCTGCAGTCTACGCATGTATGAGAATCAGACAAATAGCTTATATAGGGGAGGTGTTGCATTCGGTGGGTTGACTCCCCTGGTTGTGCGCACTGCGCCAACCTCAAAGACCCCGCATAGCAGAAGAAGTCGGAAGTCGGATTTTGGTGAGCACCAAGGCGTGCACCTTTGGTGCGGTCAACGCAGACGAATTCAGAAGTTGGGGTGGATGTCCTAATCGTTGTTGCAGGCTACACATGTATGAGAATCAGACAAATAGCTTATATAGGGGAGGTGTTGGGTTTGATGGGTCAACTCCCTTGGTTGTGCGCATTACGCCAACCTCAAAGACCTTGTTTTCGTTAAGAAGTCAAAAGTTGGGGTCAATGTCCTAATGGCTCCTGCAGGCTACACATGTATGAGAATCGGACAAATAGCTTATATAGGGGAGGTGTTGGGTTTGATGGGTCGACTCCCCTGGTTGTGCGCATTACGTCAACCTCAAAGACCTTGTTTTCGTTAAGAAGTCAAAAGTTGGGGTCGATGTCCTAATTGCTCCTGTAGACTACACATGTATGAGAATCAGACAAATAGCTTATATAGGGGAGGTGTTGGGTTTGATGGGTTGACTCCCCTAGTTGTTCGCATTACACCAACCTCAAAGACCTTGTTTTCGTTTAGAAGCCGAAAGTTGGGGTCGATGTCCTAATTGCTCCTGCAGGCTACGCATGTATGAGAATCAGACAAATAGCTTATATAGGGGAGGTGTTGGGTTTGATGGGTCGACTCCCCTGGTTGTGCGCATTGCGCCAACCTCAAAGACCCTGCATTGCGGATGAAGTCGAAAGTCAGAGTTTGGTGTGCTACAAGGTGTGGTCGAAGGTGCTCACCTAGGTGTGCACCTTTGGAGCACAGGAAAAGTGCCCTCCAAAAGTGCGCACCTTTGGAGTGCACAAAAGTGCCCTCCAAAAGTGCGCACCTTTGGAGCGCAGAAAAGTGCCCTCCAAAAAGTGCCCTCCAAAAGTGCGCACCTTTGGAGCGCAGAAAAGTGCCCTCCAAAAAGTGCCCTCCAAAAGTGCGCACCTTTGGAGCGCAGAAAAGTGCCCTCCAAAAAGTGCCCTCCAAAAGTGCGCACCTTTGGAGCGCAGAAAAGTGCCCTCCAAAAGTGCGCACCTTTGGAGCGCAGAAAAGTGCCCTCCAAAAAGTGCCCTCCAAAAGTGCGCACCTTTGGAGCGCAGAAAAGTGCCCTCCAAAAAGTGCCCTCCAAAAGTGCGCACCTTTGGAGCGCAGAAAAGTGCCCTCCAAAAAGTGCCCTCCAAAAGTGCGCACCTTTGGAGCGCAGAAAAGTGCCCTCCAAAAAGTGCCCTCCAAAGTGCGCACCTTTGGAGCGCAGAAAAGTGCCCTCCAAAAAGTGCCCTCCAAAAGTGCGCACCTTTGGAGCGCAGAAAAGTGCCCTCCAAAAGTGCGCACCTTTGGAGCGCACAAAAGTGCCCTCCAAAAGTGCGCACTTTTGGTGCGCACCAAGGCGCTGGTTCGGTCGTTGCAGGCGAGTTCGGAAGTTGGGGTCGATGTCCTGAGCGGAGGTGCAAACTACACAGGTGTCGGAATCGGACAAATAGCTTATATAGGGGAGGTGTATGCTTCGATGGGTCGACTCCCCAGGTTGAGCGCACCGCGCCAACCTCAAAGACCCTACGGTATGGATGAAGTCGGAAGTTGGGTCCGATGACCAATTCGATTAGTAGGTATGCTCATGAGGTCGGAATTTGGGTCCGATGACCTGCCATGTGCAGGAAGGCGAATGTTGACACTGTGCGTTGCAAGGTGCACACCAAGGCGCTGGTGCGGTCTTTTTAGTCGAGTTCGGAAGTTGGGGTCGATGTCCTGATCGGAGGTGCAAGCTACACAGGTGTGGGAATCAGACAAATAGCTTATATAGGGGAGGTGTATGCTTCGTTGGGTCGACTCCCCGGGTTGAGCGCACCGCGCCAACCTCAAAGACCCTACGGTATGGATGAAGTCGGAAGTTGGGTCCGATGACCGATTCGATATGTAGGCATACTCGCGAGGTCGGAATTTGGGTCCGATGACCTGCCACGTGCAGGAAGGCGAATGTTGGCACTGTGCGTTGCAAGGTGCGCACCAAGGCGCTGGTTCGGTCGTTGGAGGCGAGTTCGGAAGTTGGGGTCGATGTCTTGATCGGAGGTGCAAACTACACAGGTGTGGGAATCGGACAAATAGCTTATATAGGGGAGGTGTATGCTTCGTTGGGTCGACTCCCCGGGTTGAGCGCACCGCGCCAACCTCAAAGACCCTACGGTATGGATGAAGTCGGAAGTTGGGTCCGATGACCGATTCGATATGTAGGCATACTCGCGAGGTCGGAATTTGGGTCCGATGACCTGCCATGTGCAGGAAGGCGAATGTTGGGACTGTGCGTCGCAAGGTGCGCACCAAGGCGCTGGTGCCGTCGTTGCAGTCGAGTTCGGAAGTTGGGGTCGATGTCCTGGTCAGAGGTGCAAACTACACAGGTGTGGGAATCGGACAAATAGCTTATATAGGGGAGGTGTATGCTTCGATGGGTCGACTCCCTGGGTTGAGCGCACCGCGCCAACCTCAAAGACCCTACAGTATGGATGAAGTCGGAAGTTGGGTCCGATGACCGATTCGATACGTAGGCATATTGGCGAGGTCTGAATTTGTGTCCGATGACCTGCCATGCGCAGGAAGGCGGAATTTGGGTCCGATGACCGAGTTGATGGCGTGCCATGCGCAGAAAGGCGGAATTTGGGTCCGATGACCGAGTTGATGTTGATGGCCCGCCATGCACAGGAAGGCGGAATTTGGGTCCGATGACCGATTTGAAGGCGTGCCATACGCAAAAAGGCGGAGTTTGGGTCCGATGACCGAGTTGATATTGATGGCCCGCCATGCGCAGGAAGGCGGAATTTGGGTCCGATGACCTGACATACGCATGGAGTCCGACTCGGGGGCCGATGTTAGATTCGATGACTTGCATTGTGGGTAAAGTCGGAAGTTGTGGTCTTTGACCCGATTCGATGACCAGACTTCGGCTGCTTGAGAATCGGACAAATAACTTATATAGGGGAGGTAGTGTTCTCGAGCATCCTCCCCCCGTGCCCGTTTATGTCGATTGATGCTGGTGCTCGACTGGTTGGAGCGCTCGGATGCAAAAATCTTGCACCAGGATTTATCGATTGTGATGGACACGGCAAGTCTCCTGATTGCTATGCAGGAGCTCATCGTGAATCTCTATGCGGCCTTGGTATGGACTCGACCTGCGGAATGGTTCGGCAATGGTAGTCGCTCCAACACGTCCTTGCAATGGCCACAGAGGTGATTCGACTAGAGCTCCAGTCTAGCTTTTGGGTTGCTTGGCGGACTGGTATAGCCGCGATCGAGTTCCGGCCATGAACGTTTTAGATAGCTCTTGGGCTTTCTGGGACGGAAGTCGGAAGTTTGGGCTGTTGTCCGATTTGATGACCATTCTTCGGATGTGTGAGAATCGGACAAATAACTTATATAGGGGACTGTGTTGTCTCACGCAGCCCCCTCCGTGCCCCTCTATCTCGACCGATGTTGGTGCTTGAAAGGGTTGGGATCGCTCGGATTTATAAACGTGCACCACCATTTGTCGAGTGTGAGGGACGCGGCAGGTCTCCTAAATGCTATGCGGGCGCTCTCTGAGAATCTCTATCCGGCCTCGACACAGACTAGTCTTGCTGAATGGTTTGGCACTGGTAGTCGATCCAACACGTCGTTGTTGTGGCCGCCTAGGCGATTCGATTCGAGCCCCCGTCTAGCTTTTGGGTTGCTTGGCGGATTTTGCCCTATCCGCAAGTGAGCTCGGTCCCTAAACGTTCGAGAAACCCGATTGCTATGCGCCGACTCTCTTTCTTGCGAGCCTCCATCTAGCTTTTGGGTCTCTACGGAACGGAAGTCGGAATCTGGGACCGTTGTTTGATTCGACGAGGCAGACTACGGTTGTGCGAGAATCGGACAAATAACTTATATAGGGGAGGTGTTGACTGGAGCATTCTCCCCCGTGCCCCTCTAACTCGACCAATGCTGGCGCTCGAACGGTGGTAGCGCTCGGATTTTCATTGAGCGCCAGCATTGGTCGATTTAGAGGGGCATGCGAGATTCCCGAATGCTATGCGAGGGCTCTAACGGAAATGTCTATTGGTTTCGGTATGGATGCAATTGCGAGTGGTTCGGCAAAGGTAGTCGTTCCGATGCGTCCATGTCGTGGCCAAATCGATAATTCGATTTGAGCCCTCGTATAGCATTTGGGTCTCTCGATGTGATTCCGCATTCCAGTCCCTTTGGGCACTGCTTGAGCCTCATCCCAGGGGGTTCCCTTCCCAATAATCTGCCTCGCAACCCGATTGCTATGCGGTGAGGCTCCTCGGCCGCCTCGGAACTATCTGTGTATCAGACGCATCGCGGGATAAGGGGTTGGCAACGGTAGTCGCCCCAAGCGCGTCCGATGCTTGGACCATTCCGAGGCGGCCCTGAAGCCTCTTCCGTCTAGCCGTTGGGTCCTTCTCGCCGCATCCCTCGCCTCGCACCCCGATTGCTATGCGGTGAGGCTCCTCGGCCGCCTCGGAACTATCTGTGTATCGGACGCGTCGCGGGATAAGGGGTTGTCACTGGTAGTCGCCCCAAGCGCGTCCGATGCTTGGACCATTCCGAGGCGGCCCTGAAGCCTCTTCCGTCTAGCCGTTGGGTCCTTCTCGCCGCATCCCTCGCCTCGCACCCCGATTGCTATGCGGTGAGGCTCCTCGGCCGCCTCGGAACTATCTGTGTATCGGACGCGTCGCGGGATAAGGGGTTGTCATTGGTAGTCGCCCCAAGCGCGTCCGATGCTTGGACCATTCCGAGGCGGCCCTGAAGCCTCTTCCGTCTAGCCGTTGGGTCCTTCTCGCCGCATCCCTCGCCTCGCACCCCGATTGCTATGCGGTGAGGCTCCTCGGCCGCCTCGGAACTATCTGTGTATCGGACGCGTCGCGGGATAAGGGGTTGTCACTGGTAGTCGCCCCAAGCGCGTCCGATGCTTGGACCATTCCGAGGCGGCCCTGAAGCCTCTTCCGTCTAGCCGTTGGGTCCTTCTCGCCGCATCCCTCGCCTCGCACCCCGATTGCTATGCGGTGAGGCTCCTCGGCCGCCTCGGAACTATCTGTGTATCGGACGCGTCGCGGGATAAGGGGTTGTCACTGGTAGTCGCCCCAAGCGCGTTCGATGCTTGGACCATTCCGAGGCGGCCCTGAAGCCTCTTCCGTCTAGCCGTTGGGTCCTTCTCGCCGCATCCCTCGCCTCGCACCCCGATTGCTATGCGGTGAGGCTCCTCGGCCGCCTTGGAACTATCTGTGTATCGGACGCGTCGCGGGATAAGGGGTTGTCACTGGTAGTCGCCCCAAGCGCGTCCGATGCTTAGACCATTCCGAGGCGGACCCGAAGCCTCTTCCGTCTAGCCGTTGGGTCCTTCTCGCCGCATCCTTCGCCTCGCACCCCGATTGCTATGCGGTGAGGCTCCTCGGCCGCCTCGGAACTATCTGTGTATCGGACGCGTCGCGGGATAAGGGGTTGTCACTGGTAGTCGCCCCAAGCGCGTCCGATGCTTGGACCATTCCGAGGCGGACCCGAAGCCTCTTCCGTCTAGCCGTTGGGTCCTTCTCGCCGCATCCCTCGCCTCGCACCCCGATTGCTATGCGGTGAGGCTCCTCGGCCGCCTTGGAACTATCTGTGTATCGGACGCGTCGCGGGATAAGGGGTTGTCACTGGTAGTCGCCCCAAGCGCGTCCGATGCTTGGACCATTCCGAGGCGGACCCGAAGCCTCTTCCGTCTAGCCGTTGGGTCCTTCTCGCCGCATCCCTCGCCTCGCACCCCGATTGCTATGCGGTGAGGCTCCTCGGCCGCCTTGGAACTATCTGTGTATCGGACGCGTCGCGGGATAAGGGGTTGTCACTGGTAGTCGCCCCAAGCGCGTCCGATGCTTGGACCATTCCGAGGCGGACCCGAAGCCTCTTCCGTCTAGCCGTTGGGTCCTTCTCGCCGCATCCCTCGCCTCGCACCCCGATTGCTATGCGGTGAGGCTCCTCGGCCGCCTTGGAACTATCTGTGTATCGGACGCGTCGCGGGATAAGGGGTTGTCACTGGTAGTCGCCCCAAGCGCGTCCGATGCTTGGACCATTCCGAGGCGGCCCCGAAGCCTCTTCCGTGTAGCCGTTGGGTCCTTCTCGCCGCATCCCTCGCCTCGCACCCCGATTGCTATGCGGTGAGGCTCCTCGGCCGCCTTGGAACTATCTGTGTATCGGACGCGTCGCGGGATAAGGGGTTGTCACTGGTAGTCGCCCCAAGCGCGTCCGATGCTTGGACCATTCCGAGGCGGCCCCGAAGCCTCTTCCGTGTAGCCGTTGGGTCCTTCTCGCCGCATCCCTCGCCTCGCACCCCGATTGCTATGCGGTGAGGCTCCTCGGCCGCCTTGGAACTATCTGTGTATCGGACGCGTCGCGGGATAAGGGGTTGTCACTGGTAGTCGCCCCAAGCGCGTCCGATGCTTGGACCATTCCGAGGCGGACCTGAAGCCTCTTCCCTCTAGCCGTTGGGGCTTTCTCGCCGCATCCCTCGCCTCGCACCCTGATTGCTATGCTGTGAGGCTCCTCGGCCGCCTTGGAACTATCTGTGTATCGGACGCATCGCGGGATAAGGGGTTGGCAGTGGTAGTCGCCCCAAGCGCATCCGATGCTTGGACCATTCCGAGGCGGCCCTGCAGCCTCTTCCGTCTAGCCGTTGGGGCCATCTCGCCGCATCCCCCACCTCGCACCACGATTGCTATGCGGTGAGGCTCCTTGGCCGCCTCGGAACTATCTGTGTATCGGACGCATCGCGGGATAAGGGGTTGTCACTGGTAGTCGCCCCAAGCGCGTCCGATGCTTGGACTATTCCGAGGCGGCCCTGCAGCCTCTTCCGTCTAGCCGTTGGGGCCATCTCGCTGCATCCCCCACCTCCTCGGCCGCCTCGGAACTATCTGTGTATCGAACGCATCGCGGGATAAGGGGTTGGCAGTGGTAGTCGCCCCAAGCGCGTCCGATGCTTGGACTATTCCGAGGCAGCCCTGCAGCCTCTTCCGTCTAGCCTTTGGGGCCATCTCGCCGCATCCCTCGCCTCGCACCCCGATTGCTATGCGGTGAGGCTCCTCGGCCGCCTGGGAACTATCTTCGTATCGGACGCATCGCGGGATAAGGGGTTGTCACTGGTAGTCGCCCCAAGCGCGTCCGATGCTTGGACTATTCCGAGGCGGCCCTGTGGCCTCTTCCGTCTAGCCGTTGGGGCCATCTCGCCGCATCCCCCACCTCGCACCCCGATTGCTATGCGGTGAGGCTCTTCGGCCGCCTTGGAACTATCTTCGTATCGGACGCATTGCGGGATAAGGGGTTGTCACTGGTAGTGGCCCCAAGCGCGTCCGATGCTTGGACTATTCCGAGGCGGCCCTGCAGCCTCTTCCGTCTAGCCGTTGGGGCCATCTCGCCGCATCCCCCACCTCGCACCCCGATTGCTATGCGGTGAGGCTCCTCGGCCGCCTTGGAACTATCTTCGTATCGGACGCATCGCGGGATAAGGGGTTGTCACTGGTAGTCGCCCCAAGCGCGTCCGATGCTTGGACTATTCCGACGCGGCCCTGTGGCCTCTTCCGTCTAGCCGTTGGGGCCATCTCGCCGCATCCCCCACCTCGCACCCCGATTGCTATGCGGTGAGGCTCCTCGGCCGCCTTGGAACCATCTTCGTATCGGACGCATCGCGGGATAGGGGGCTGTCACTGGTAGTCGCCCCAAGCGTGTCCGATGCTTGGACCATTCCTAGGCGGCCCTGAAGCCTCTTCCGTCTAGCCGTTGGGGCCTTCCCGCCCCATCCCTCGCCTCGCACCCCCGATTGCTATGCGGTGAGGCTCCTCGGCCGCCTTGGAACCATCTGTGTATCGGACGCATCGCGGGATAAGGGGTTGGCACTGGCAGTCGCCCCAAGCGCGTCCGATGCTTGGACCATTCCGAGGTGGCCCTGAAGCCTCTTCCGTCTAGCCGTTGGGGCCTTCCCGCCCCATCCCTCGCCTCGCACCCCGATTGATATGCGGTGAGGCTCCTCGGCCGCCTTGGAACTATCTGTGTATCGGACGCATCGCGGGATAAGGGGTTGGCACTGGTAGTTGTCCCAATCGCATCCGATGCTTGGACCATTCCGAGGCGGCCCTGCAGCCTCTTCCGTTTAGCCGTCGGGGCCTTCCCGCCGCATCCCTCGCCTCGCATCCCGATTCCTATGCGGTGAGTCTTCTCGGCCGCCGCGGAACTATACCTGTTATTGCTACTGCATCCTTCGGCTGGTAACCTCCTCTGCCGCCTTGGAACGTTCTCTTTGTCGGACGCGTCGCGGGATAAGGGGTTGGCACTGGTAGTCGCCCCAAGCGCGCCCGATGCATAGACCGCTCCGAGTCGACCTTGCTTTCAGCCTCTCACATGCATAGACCTCTCTGAGTCGACCCTGCAGCCTCTCACGTTTAGCCTTTGGAATCTCGCCTCACAACATGATTGCTATCCTTGATGCATCCCTTGCCTCGAGCCCTGATTGCTTTCTTGGCTGCATCCCTCCTCTCCTCACAGCCCGGTTGTCATCACTGCTTCATCCGTCGCTTCATGCATTCTGGCTGCTGGGCCCTTCCCACCGCACACCTCGATTGCTATCTCTTCTGCATCACACACCCCGATTGCTATCTCTGCTACATCCCTCGGCTCTCACTTCTGCATCCTTCGCCTCACACCTCGATTGCTATCAATGCTGCATCCGTAACCTCACACCCCGATTGCTATGCGGGGAGGCTCCTTGGCCGCCTTGGAAAT
>NW_026729231.1:20000-35000 GCF_030272615.1 Cryptomeria japonica | reverse complement strand
TGCCTTTTCTGGAAATTAGTGAAGGCAGCGCATCAAAGGTGCGCAACGCTGGTGCGAACCTGGGAGCGCTCCGATGTGTGCTCCAAGGTGCGGCGTGCACGAAGTCGGACCCCGGTTTGCCCCGGGTGCGCACCTCGCGTGCACCTTGGTGCGCACACCTTGGCTGGGTTGCGCGCCCTGGTGGGCACCATGGTGCGCACCAAGGAGCGCTCCGAAGTGTGCTCCAAGGTGCGGCGTGCACGAAGTCGGAGCCCGGTTTGCCCCGGGTGCGCACCTCGCGTGCACCTTCGCCGCGGTGGGCACCATGGCGTGCACGAAGTCGGAGCCCGGTTTGCCCCGGGTGCGCACCTCGCGTGCACCTTCGCCGGGGTGGGCACCTTGGTGTGCAGACCTTGGCTGGGTTGCGCGCCCTGGTGGGCACCATGGTGCGCACCAAGGAGCGCTCCGAAGTGTGCTCCAAGGTGCGGCCTGCACGAAGTCGGAGCCCGGTTTGCCCCGGGTGTGCACCTCGGGTGGGCACCTTGGTGCGCATGCCTTGCCTGGGCTGCGCACCAGGGCGGGCTCAAGATGGCACCCGCGTTCCTTTTTTTTCACTATCTTTCAAAACGGAAATTTTAAAATCTCATTTTTTTTTGCCTTTTTCTGGAAATTAGTGAAGGCAGCGCATCAAAGGTGCGCACCTCGCTGCCCACCACGGTGCGCAACGCCGGTGGGCACCCGGGAGTGCTTCGAAGTGTGCTCCAAGGTGCTGCGTGCACGTTGTCGGAGCCCGGTTTGCCCCGGGTGCGCACCTCGCGTGCACCTTCGTCGGGGTGGGCACCTTGGCTGGGTTTGCCCCGGCTGCGCTCCGAAGCGGGGTTATTGGAGCGCCGCCTCTTTTTTTGTCGGAGCGTTTGGTGGGGTTTCTCGCATTGGCTCTTCCGAGGCCCGGTTGCCACCCTGGCGCGCACGAAGTCGGAAGTAGGGTTAATTGCCCGGGTGCGCACCTTTGCCAGGGTGGGCACCTTACCTGGGCTGCGCACCAGGGCGGGCTCAAGATGGCACGCGCGTTCCGTTTTTTTCACTATCTTTCAAAACGGAAATTTTAAAATCTCCTTTTTTTTTTGCCTTTTCTGGAAATTAGTGAAGGCAGCGCATCAAAGGTGCGCACCTCGCTGCCCACCTTGGTGTGCTCTGAGGTGCGCACCCGGGAGCGCTACGAAGTGTGCTCCAAGGTGCGGCGTGCACGTTGTCGGAGCCCGGTTTGCCCCGGGTGCGCACCTCGCCTGCACCTTGGCCGGGGTGGGCACCTTGGCTGGGTTTGCCCAGGGTGCGCTCCGAAGCGGGGTTACTGGAGCGCCCCCTCTTTTTTTGTCAGAGCGTTTGGTGGGGTTTCTCGCATTGGCTCTTCCCAGGCCCGGTTGTTGGGTGCGCTCCCACCCTGGCGCGCGCGAAGTTGGAAGTTGGGTTAATTGCCCGGGCGCGCACCTTCGCCAGGGTGGGCACCTTGGTGCGCACACCTTGGCTGGGCTGCGCACCAGGGCGGGCTCAAGATGGCACCAGCATTCCCTTTTTCTCACTATCTTTCAAAACGGAAATTTTAAAATCTCGTTTTTTTTTTGCCTTTTATGGAAATTAGTGAAGGCATCGCATCAAAGGTGCGCACCTCGCTGCCCACCTTGGTGTGCTCCGAGGTGCCCACCACGGTGCGCAACGCCGGTGCGAACCCGGGAGCGCCCCGATGTGTGCTCCAAGGTGCGGTGTGCACGAAGTCGGACCCCGGTTTGCCCCGGGTGCGCACCTCGCGTGCACCTTGGTGCGCACACCTTGGCTGGGTTGCGCGGCCTGGTGGGCACCATGGTGCGCACCAAGGAGCGCTCCGAAGTGTGCTCCAAGGTGCGGCGTGCACGAAGTCGGAGCCCGGTTTGCCCCGGGTACGCACCTCGCGTGCACCTTCGCCGGGGTGGGCACCTCGGCTGGGTTGCGCGCCCTGGTGCGCACCAAGGAGCGCTCCGAAGTGTGCTCCAAGGTGCGGCGTGCACGAAGTCGGAGCCCGGTTTGCCCCGGGTGCGCACCTTCGCCGCGGTGCGCACCATGGCGTGCACGAAGTCGGAGCCCGGTTTGCCCCGGGTGCGCACCTCGCGTGCACCTTCGGCGGGGTTGCGCGCCCTGGTGGGCACCATGGTGCGCACCAAGGAGCGCTCCGAAGTGTGCTCCAAGGTGCGGCGTGCACGAAGTCGGAGCCCGGTTTGCCCCGGGTGCGCACCTCGCGTGCACCTTCGGCGGGGTTGCGCGCCCTGGTGGGCACCATGGTGCGCACCAAGGAGCGCTCCGAAGTGTGCTCCAAGGTGCGGCGTGCACGAAGTCGGAGCCCGGTTTGCCCCGGGTGCGCACCTCGCGTGCACCTTCGCCGCGGTGGGCACCATGGCGTGCACGAAGTCGGAGCCCGGTTTGCCCCGGGTGCGCACCTCGCGTGCACCTTCGCCGGGGTGGGCACCTCGGCTGGGTTGCGCGCCCTGGTGCGCACCAAGGAGCGCTCCGAAGTGTGCTCCAAGGTGCGGCGTGCACGAAGTCGGAGCCCGGTTTGCCCCGGGTGCGCACCTCGCGTGCACCTTCGCCAGGGTGGGCACCTCGGTGCGCACACCTTCTCAATGTTTTCTTGCCTTTTCTGGAAATTGGTGAAGGCAGCGCATCAAAGGTGCGCACCTCGGTGTGCTCCGAGGTGCGAACCCGAGAGCGCTCCGAGGTGCCCACGAAGTCGAAAGTCGGGTTAATTGCATTGTTTTCCCCGGGTGCGCTCCGAGGTGCGCAACATCGGCGCGCACCAAGGAGGGCTCCGAAGTGTGCTCCAAGGTGCGCACGATGGCGTGCACCTCTGGTGCGCACGATTCGGAGCTCGGTTTGACCGGGGTGCGCACACCTTGGCTGGGTTGCGCACCTTTTGTGCGCTCCAAGGTGCGCACGAAGTCGGAGCTCGGTTTGCCCCGGGTGCGCACCTTCGCCAGGGTGCGCACCTTGATGCGCACGCCTTGGCTGGGCTGCGCACCTTGGTGGGCGCCATGGTGCGCACCTTTCGTGCGCTCCAAGGTGCGCACGAAGTCGGAGCTCGGTTTGCCCCGGGTGCGCACCTTGGTGGGCGCCATGGTGCACTCCGAGGTGCCCAAGATTGGTGCGCACCAAGGAGCGCTCCGAAGTGCGCTCCAAGGTGCGCGCGAAGTCGAAAGTTGGGTTAATTGTCCGGTTTGCCTCGGGTGCGCACCTTGCGTGCACCTTCGCCAGGGTGGGCGCCTTGGTGCGCACACCTTGGCTGGGCTGCGCACACCTTGGCACCCGCGTTTCCTTCATTTTAAATTTTTTTTTTTTACAATCTCTCAAGTGGGAAATTCTATAATCTCAACTTTTTTTGCCTTTTCAGGAAACTTTTGAATGGAGCGCATCATTGGTGCGCTCCGAAGTGTGCTCCAAAGCTCTCTCCAGCTGCGTGCACCTGCCCCGGCCGCGCACCCGGCCCCGCCCAGCTTCGCTCACCTGTCCCGGGCGTCTGGTGCGGAACCTTAGAGTAAGAAACATCACCGTGCACCTTGGCCAACGTGCGCGACTCGACCGAGCGCGCACTGGCCGAGGTGCACACCGATTTCACCTAGGTGCGCGCGCAGCACCTCGGGCGCACCGGGGTGCGCGCACAACGCCCGGGTTGCACCGTGGCCTGTGTGCTCGGGGCGCCTCGGGTGCGCGCTCGGTGTCGCCCCCGCGCGCGCGGTAGTGCGGGCAGCGCACCCCGGCCCGGCCCGGCCCCGACGAGAACGCAAACGGGCAAAAGGTTTATTCAAATAGCATTGCGACGCCCGGCGAAAAACTAAAAAAGGGTGCAACACCGGGACTTCCCGGGAGGTCACCCATCCCAGTACTACTCCGGCCCAAGCGCGCTTAACTGCGGAGTTCTGATGGGATCCGGTGCACTAACGCTGGTATGATCGCACCCGTTATGAGCTTGTCGCAGTGTGTACTTAGCAAACCGCGACCCACGTGCGAATCCACCCCGGCCACCCACCCCCGTCGAGGTGCACACCCTCCCTCGCGAAGTGCGCCCCGTTCGCCAAGTGTGAGCCCTGCCCGGGTGCGCGCACCTTGCTAGGGCGTCGGGTGTGCACCCGGCCCGGCCTACGTGCGTGCACCTGGAGGGGGCGTCGTGTGCGTGCAGTGTCCCGTCTGCAACGCGGTGCCCACACACCACCTCGGGCGCAACGACCTGCGCTCACATGTGGGCCGAGTGCACCTTGGTGCATGTTCGGGGCGCCTCGGGTGCACGCTCGATCTTGCCCCGGTGCACCAAGGCGCTCGGTTTGCCCCGGGTGCGCACTTGGTGCAAGGTGGGCACCCAAAATAGGGATCAAGCACCAAAACACAAGTTTCGGGATGCAAAATGGGACCCAAGGACCACAAATGCGTTCCAAGACCCATGATGGGTCCACGAGAACAAAAATGTGTTCCGAGACTTAATAAACAAATATTGGGTTTTAGGAGAAGAAACATGCTCTGATGCCCAAAACGAGAATCGACCCCGAAAAGGCCACAGGCCAAAAGTGGGATGCGAGACAAAAAAAAATGGGACCCGAGGACCAAAATTGGGTTCCCAGGTCGAAGACAGGGCAACCGGACAAGAAACGACCTCTAAGGCTCGAAATGAGTCCCGACGACTAAAACTTGACAAGAAGCACCCATCAGGCACCCAACTCGACACCCATGGGATGCCGACCCACCCGGGCTTCCACCTAGCACACCTTGGCACCCACCCACCCTCGCACCCAACCTCGCACCCAACTTAGCACCTTTGAACCCACATTGGCACTCACCCTGACCCTGGCACCTTGGAACCCACATTGGCACTCACCTTGACCCTGGCACCCACCTTTGCACTCACCTTGGGACCCACCCTGGCTCCCACCTCGGCACCCACCCAGACACCCACCTTGGTTCCTTGGCACCCACCTTGGATCCTTGGCACCCACCCCGACACCCACCTTGGCACGCAACTTGGCTACTTGCCACCCACCTTGGCTCCTTGACGCCCACCCCGACAACCACCCCGTGACCTACCCTGGCTAGGGTTGGTGCACACCCACCCTGGTGCCCACCTTGGCACCCACCCTATGACCCACCTTGGCACGCACCTTAGTACCCACCCCGTTACCCACCCTAGGACCCACCCCGTGACCCACCTTGGCCAGGGTGGGTGCACCCACCCTGGTGCCCACCTTGGCACCCACCCATCCTAGCACCCAGCCTGTGACCGGGCTTGGAACCCAACCTTGCACCCGCACCCGTCTTGGCCAGTGTGGGTGCGCACCCATCCTGGCACCCACGTTGTGACACACCCTTTAACCCACGCACCCTAGCACCCACGTTGGCACCCACCTTGGAACCCAACCTAGCAACTTGGCACCCACCCCGTGACCCACCTTGGCATCCACCATAGCAGTCGCCGACTTGGCACCCACCTCGGCACCCACCTTGACACTTGTGGACCCACCTTGCCACTCACCCTAGCATCGACCCATCCTAGCACCCACCCTGGCACCTTTGCACCCTAGCACTCACCCATCCTAGCACCTAACCTGTGACCCACCTTGACACTCACCCTCGCACCCACCTTGGAACCCAACCTAGCACCCACCCACCCTGACACCAACCCTAGCACCTACCCACCCTTGCACCCACCCTGTGACCCATCTTGGCACCCACCCATCCTACCACTCAACCTATCACCCACCTTCTCACCCACCTTGGCATCCACCTTAGCACCCACCCACACTGGCACCTTGGCACCCACCTCGGGCAAGGTGGGTGCACACCCACCCTGGCACCCAATTTAGAACCCACCGAGCATGTTACCCACCTTGGCACCCACATTGCAGCCCACCCTAGTACCCACCCTATGACCCACATTGGCATCCACACCCTAGCACCCAGGCACCTCGACACCCGCCTTGACACCCACCCTAGCACTGAACCTGTGACCCACCTTGGAACTCACCCTAGAACCCACCCACCCTGTGAACCACCTTGGCATCCACCTTAGCACCCACCCACCTTGGCACCCACTCTAGCACTCACCCATCCTAACACCCAACTTGTTACCCACCTTGGCACCCGCCCTCGCGTCCACCTTGAAACCCACCCTAGCACCCACCCACGCAGGAGCCCACCTTGGCACCCAACCTAACACCCACGCATCCTGGCACCCAACTTGTGACCCACCTTGGAACCCACCCTAGTACCCACCTTTGAACCCACTATATCACCAACCCACCTTGGCACCCACCCTATGACCCTCTTTGGAATCCACCCTAGCACGCACCCACCCTGGCACCCACCATGGAGCGCACCCTAGCACCCACCCACCTCGGCACGCACCTCAACACCCACCTTGGTGTGCGCACTGCGCCAACCTCTCAAAGACCCTATGTGGTGCGCTCCAAAGTGTACACCTTTGGTGCGCTCCAAGGTGCGCACCTTTGGTGCACACCGAGGTGCACACCAAAGTGTGCACCGAGGTGAGCACCAAAGTGCACTCCAGGGTGCACACCAAGGCGTGCACCTTTGGTGCGGTCAATGCAAACGAATTCGGAAGTTGGGGTCGATGTCCTAATCGCTGCTGCAGACTACACGTATGAGAATCGGACAAATAGCTTTATATAGGGGAGGTGTTGCGTTTGATGGGTCGACTCCCCTGGTTGTGTGCACTGCACCAACTTCAAAGACCCTGTCTTGTTTAAGAAGTCAAAAGTTGGGGTGGATGTCCTAATCATTGCTGCAGTCTACGCATGTATGAGAATCAGACAAATAGCTTATATAGGGGAGGTGTTGCATTCGGTGGGTTGACTCCCCTGGTTGTGCGCACTGCGCCAACCTCAAAGACCCCGCATAGCAGAAGAAGTCGGAAGTCGGATTTTGGTGAGCACCAAGGCGTGCACCTTTGGTGCGGTCAACGCAGACGAATTCAGAAGTTGGGGTGGATGTCCTAATCGTTGTTGCAGGCTACACATGTATGAGAATCAGACAAATAGCTTATATAGGGGAGGTGTTGGGTTTGATGGGTCAACTCCCTTGGTTGTGCGCATTACGCCAACCTCAAAGACCTTGTTTTCGTTAAGAAGTCAAAAGTTGGGGTCAATGTCCTAATGGCTCCTGCAGGCTACACATGTATGAGAATCGGACAAATAGCTTATATAGGGGAGGTGTTGGGTTTGATGGGTCGACTCCCCTGGTTGTGCGCATTACGTCAACCTCAAAGACCTTGTTTTCGTTAAGAAGTCAAAAGTTGGGGTCGATGTCCTAATTGCTCCTGTAGACTACACATGTATGAGAATCAGACAAATAGCTTATATAGGGGAGGTGTTGGGTTTGATGGGTTGACTCCCCTAGTTGTTCGCATTACACCAACCTCAAAGACCTTGTTTTCGTTTAGAAGCCGAAAGTTGGGGTCGATGTCCTAATTGCTCCTGCAGGCTACGCATGTATGAGAATCAGACAAATAGCTTATATAGGGGAGGTGTTGGGTTTGATGGGTCGACTCCCCTGGTTGTGCGCATTGCGCCAACCTCAAAGACCCTGCATTGCGGATGAAGTCGAAAGTCAGAGTTTGGTGTGCTACAAGGTGTGGTCGAAGGTGCTCACCTAGGTGTGCACCTTTGGAGCACAGGAAAAGTGCCCTCCAAAAGTGCGCACCTTTGGAGTGCACAAAAGTGCCCTCCAAAAGTGCGCACCTTTGGAGCGCAGAAAAGTGCCCTCCAAAAAGTGCCCTCCAAAAGTGCGCACCTTTGGAGCGCAGAAAAGTGCCCTCCAAAAAGTGCCCTCCAAAAGTGCGCACCTTTGGAGCGCAGAAAAGTGCCCTCCAAAAAGTGCCCTCCAAAAGTGCGCACCTTTGGAGCGCAGAAAAGTGCCCTCCAAAAGTGCGCACCTTTGGAGCGCAGAAAAGTGCCCTCCAAAAAGTGCCCTCCAAAAGTGCGCACCTTTGGAGCGCAGAAAAGTGCCCTCCAAAAAGTGCCCTCCAAAAGTGCGCACCTTTGGAGCGCAGAAAAGTGCCCTCCAAAAAGTGCCCTCCAAAAGTGCGCACCTTTGGAGCGCAGAAAAGTGCCCTCCAAAAAGTGCCCTCCAAAAGTGCGCACCTTTGGAGCGCAGAAAAGTGCCCTCCAAAAAGTGCCCTCCAAAAGTGCGCACCTTTGGAGCGCAGAAAAGTGCCCTCCAAAAGTGCGCACCTTTGGAGCGCACAAAAGTGCCCTCCAAAAGTGCGCACTTTTGGTGCGCACCAAGGCGCTGGTTCGGTCGTTGCAAGCGAGTTCGGAAGTTGGGGTCGATGTCCTGAGCGGAGGTGCAAACTACACAGGTGTCGGAATCGGACAAATAGCTTATATAGGGGAGGTGTATGCTTCGATGGGTCGACTCCCCAGGTTGAGCGCACCGCGCCAACCTCAAAGACCCTACGGTATGGATGAAGTCGGAAGTTGGGTCCGATGACCAATTCGATTAGTAGGTATGCTCATGAGGTCGGAATTTGGGTCCGATGACCTGCCATGTGCAGGAAGGCGAATGTTGACACTGTGCGTTGCAAGGTGCACACCAAGGCGCTGGTGCGGTCTTTTTAGTCGAGTTCGGAAGTTGGGGTCGATGTCCTGATCGGAGGTGCAAGCTACACAGGTGTGGGAATCGGACAAATAGCTTATATAGGGGAGGTGTATGCTTCGTTGGGTCGACTCCCCGGGTTGAGCGCACCGCGCCAACCTCAAAGACCCTACGGTATGGATGAAGTCGGAAGTTGGGTCCGATGACCGATTCGATATGTAGGCATACTCGCGAGGTCGGAATTTGGGTCCGATGACCTGCCACGTGCAGGAAGGCGAATGTTGGCACTGTGCGTTGCAAGGTGCGCACCAAGGCGCTGGTTCGGTCGTTGGAGGCGAGTTCGGAAGTTGGGGTCGATGTCTTGATCGGAGGTGCAAACTACACAGGTGTGGGAATCGGACAAATAGCTTATATAGGGGAGGTGTATGCTTCGTTGGGTCGACTCCCCGGGTTGAGCGCACCGCGCCAACCTCAAAGACCCTACGGTATGGATGAAGTCGGAAGTTGGGTCCGATGACCGATTCGATATGTAGGCATACTCGCGAGGTCGGAATTTGGGTCCGATGACCTGCCATGTGCAGGAAGGCGAATGTTGGGACTGTGCGTCGCAAGGTGCGCACCAAGGCGCTGGTGCCGTCGTTGCAGTCGAGTTCGGAAGTTGGGGTCGATGTCCTGGTCAGAGGTGCAAACTACACAGGTGTGGGAATCGGACAAATAGCTTATATAGGGGAGGTGTATGCTTCGATGGGTCGACTCCCTGGGTTGAGCGCACCGCGCCAACCTCAAAGACCCTACAGTATGGATGAAGTCGGAAGTTGGGTCCGATGACCGATTCGATACGTAGGCATATTGGCGAGGTCTGAATTTGTGTCCGATGACCTGCCATGCGCAGGAAGGCGGAATTTGGGTCCGATGACCGAGTTGATGGCGTGCCATGCGCAGAAAGGCGGAATTTGGGTCCGATGACCGAGTTGATGTTGATGGCCCGCCATGCACAGGAAGGCGGAATTTGGGTCCGATGACCGATTTGAAGGCGTGCCATACGCAAAAAGGCGGAGTTTGGGTCCGATGACCGAGTTGATATTGATGGCCCGCCATGCGCAGGAAGGCGGAATTTGGGTCCGATGACCTGACATACGCATGGAGTCCGACTCGGGGGCCGATGTTCGATTCGATGACTTGCATTGTGGGTAAAGTCGGAAGTTGTGGTCTTTGACCCGATTCGATGACCAGACTTCGGCTGCTTGAGAATCGGACAAATAACTTATATAGGGGAGGTAGTGTTCTCGAGCATCCTCCCCCCGTGCCCGTTTATGTCGATTGATGCTGGTGCTCGACTGGTTGGAGCGCTCGGATGCAAAAATCTTGCACCAGGATTTATCGATTGTGATGGACACGGCAAGTCTCCTGATTGCTATGCAGGAGCTCATCGTGAATCTCTATGCGGCCTTGGTATGGACTCGACCTGCGGAATGGTTCGGCAATGGTAGTCGCTCCAACACGTCCTTGCAATGGCCACAGAGGTGATTCGACTAGAGCTCCAGTCTAGCTTTTGGGTTGCTTGGCGGACTGGTATAGCCGCGATCGAGTTCCGGCCATGAACGTTTTAGATAGCTCTTGGGCTTTCTGGGACGGAAGTCGGAAGTTTGGGCTGTTGTCCGATTTGATGACCATTCTTCGGATGTGTGAGAATCGGACAAATAACTTATATAGGGGACTGTGTTGTCTCACGCAGCCCCCTCCGTGCCCCTCTATCTCGACCGATGTTGGTGCTTGAAAGGGTTGGGATCGCTCGGATTTATAAACGTGCACCACCATTTGTCGAGTGTGAGGGACGCGGCAGGTCTCCTAAATGCTATGCGGGCGCTCTCTGAGAATCTCTATCCGGCCTCGACACAGACTAGTCTTGCTGAATGGTTTGGCACTGGTAGTCGATCCAACACGTCGTTGTTGTGGCCGCCTAGGCGATTCGATTCGAGCCCCCGTCTAGCTTTTGGGTTGCTTGGCGGATTTTGCCCTATCCGCAAGTGAGCTCGGTCCCTAAACGTTCGAGAAACCCGATTGCTATGCGCCGACTCTCTTTCTTGCGAGCCTCCATCTAGCTTTTGGGTCTCTACGGAACGGAAGTCGGAATCTGGGACCGTTGTTTGATTCGACGAGGCAGACTACGGTTGTGCGAGAATCGGACAAATAACTTATATAGGGGAGGTGTTGACTGGAGCATTCTCCCCCGTGCCCCTCTAACTCGACCAATGCTGGCGCTCGAACGGTGGTAGCGCTCGGATTTTCATTGAGCGCCAGCATTGGTCGATTTAGAGGGGCATGCGAGATTCCCGAATGCTATGCGAGGGCTCTAACGGAAATGTCTATTGGTTTCGGTATGGATGCAATTGCGAGTGGTTCGGCAAAGGTAGTCGTTCCGATGCGTCCATGTCGTGGCCAAATCGATAATTCGATTTGAGCCCTCGTATAGCATTTGGGTCTCTCGATGTGATTCCGCATTCCAGTCCCTTTGGGCACTGCTTGAGCCGCATCCCAGGGGGTTCCCTTCCCAATAATCTGCCTCGCAACCCGATTGCTATGCGGTGAGGCTCCTCGGCCGCCTCGGAACTATCTGTGTATCAGACGCATCGCGGGATAAGGGGTTGGCAACGGTAGTCGCCCCAAGCGCGTCCGATGCTTGGACCATTCCGAGGCGGCCCTGAAGCCTCTTCCGTCTAGCCGTTGGGTCCTTCTCGCCGCATCCCTCGCCTCGCACCCCGATTGCTATGCGGTGAGGCTCCTCGGCCGCCTCGGAACTATCTGTGTATCGGACGCGTCGCGGGATAAGGGGTTGTCACTGGTAGTCGCCCCAAGCGCGTCCGATGCTTGGACCATTCCGAGGCGGCCCTGAAGCCTCTTCCGTCTAGCCGTTGGGTCCTTCTCGCCGCATCCCTCGCCTCGCACCCCGATTGCTATGCGGTGAGGCTCCTCGGCCGCCTCGGAACTATCTGTGTATCGGACGCGTCGCGGGATAAGGGGTTGTCATTGGTAGTCGCCCCAAGCGCGTCCGATGCTTGGACCATTCCGAGGCGGCCCTGAAGCCTCTTCCGTCTAGCCGTTGGGTCCTTCTCGCCGCATCCCTCGCCTCGCACCCCGATTGCTATGCGGTGAGGCTCCTCGGCCGCCTCGGAACTATCTGTGTATCGGACGCGTCGCGGGATAAGGGGTTGTCACTGGTAGTCGCCCCAAGCGCGTCCGATGCTTGGACCATTCCGAGGCGGCCCTGAAGCCTCTTCCGTCTAGCCGTTGGGTCCTTCTCGCCGCATCCCTCGCCTCGCACCCCGATTGCTATGCGGTGAGGCTCCTCGGCCGCCTTGGAACTATCTGTGTATCGGACGCGTCGCGGGATAAGGGGTTGTCACTGGTAGTCGCCCCAAGCGCGTTCGATGCTTGGACCATTCCGAGGCGGCCCTGAAGCCTCTTCCGTCTAGCCGTTGGGTCCTTCTCGCCGCATCCCTCGCCTCGCACCCCGATTGCTATGCGGTGAGGCTCCTCGGCCGCCTTGGAACTATCTGTGTATCGGACGCGTCGCGGGATAAGGGGTTGTCACTGGTAGTCGCCCCAAGCGCGTCCGATGCTTAGACCATTCCGAGGCGGACCCGAAGCCTCTTCCGTCTAGCCGTTGGGTCCTTCTCGCCGCATCCTTCGCCTCGCACCCCGATTGCTATGCGGTGAGGCTCCTCGGCCGCCTCGGAACTATCTGTGTATCGGACGCGTCGCGGGATAAGGGGTTGTCACTGGTAGTCGCCCCAAGCGCGTCCGATGCTTGGACCATTCCGAGGCGGACCCGAAGCCTCTTCCGTCTAGCCGTTGGGTCCTTCTCGCCGCATCCCTCGCCTCGCACCCCGATTGCTATGCGGTGAGGCTCCTCGGCCGCCTTGGAACTATCTGTGTATCGGACGCGTCGCGGGATAAGGGGTTGTCACTGGTAGTCGCCCCAAGCGCGTCCGATGCTTGGACCATTCCGAGGCGGACCCGAAGCCTCTTCCGTCTAGCCGTTGGGTCCTTCTCGCCGCATCCCTCGCCTCGCACCCCGATTGCTATGCGATGAGGCTCCTCGGCCGCCTTGGAACTATCTGTGTATCGGACGCGTCGCGGGATAAGGGGTTGTCACTGGTAGTCGCCCCAAGCGCGTCCGATGCTTGGACCATTCCGAGGCGGACCCGAAGCCTCTTCCGTCTAGCCGTTGGGTCCTTCTCGCCGCATCCCTCGCCTCGCACCCCGATTGCTATGCGGTGAGGCTCCTCGGCCGCCTTGGAACTATCTGTGTATCGGACGCGTCGCGGGATAAGGGGTTGTCACTGGTAGTCGCCCCAAGCGCGTCCGATGCTTGGACCATTCCGAGGCGGCCCCGAAGCCTCTTCCGTGTAGCCGTTGGGTCCTTCTCGCCGCATCCCTCGCCTCGCACCCCGATTGCTATGCGGTGAGGCTCCTCGGCCGCCTTGGAACTATCTGTGTATCGGACGCGTCGCGGGATAAGGGGTTGTCACTGGTAGTCGCCCCAAGCGCGTCCGATGCTTGGACCATTCCGAGGCGGCCCCGAAGCCTCTTCCGTGTAGCCGTTGGGTCCTTCTCGCCGCATCCCTCGCCTCGCACCCCGATTGCTATGCGGTGAGGCTCCTCGGCCGCCTTGGAACTATCTGTGTATCGGACGCGTCGCGGGATAAGGGGTTGTCACTGGTAGTCGCCCCAAGCGCGTCCGATGCTTGGACCATTCCGAGGCGGACCTGAAGCCTCTTCCCTCTAGCCGTTGGGGCTTTCTCGCCGCATCCCTCGCCTCGCACCCTGATTGCTATGCTGTGAGGCTCCTCGGCCGCCTTGGAACTATCTGTGTATCGGACGCATCGCGGGATAAGGGGTTGGCAGTGGTAGTCGCCCCAAGCGCATCCGATGCTTGGACCATTCCGAGGCGGCCCTGCAGCCTCTTCCGTCTAGCCGTTGGGGCCATCTCGCCGCATCCCCCACCTCGCACCACGATTGCTATGCGGTGAGGCTCCTTGGCCGCCTCGGAACTATCTGTGTATCGGACGCATCGCGGGATAAGGGGTTGTCACTGGTAGTCGCCCCAAGCGCGTCCGATGCTTGGACTATTCCGAGGCGGCCCTGCAGCCTCTTCCGTCTAGCCGTTGGGGCCATCTCGCTGCATCCCCCACCTCCTCGGCCGCCTCGGAACTATCTGTGTATCGAACGCATCGCGGGATAAGGGGTTGGCAGTGGTAGTCGCCCCAAGCGCGTCCGATGCTTGGACTATTCCGAGGCAGCCCTGCAGCCTCTTCCGTCTAGCCTTTGGGGCCATCTCGCCGCATCCCTCGCCTCGCACCCCGATTGCTATGCGGTGAGGCTCCTCGGCCGCCTGGGAACTATCTTCGTATCGGACGCATCGCGGGATAAGGGGTTGTCACTGGTAGTCGCCCCAAGCGCGTCCGATGCTTGGACTATTCCGAGGCGGCCCTGTGGCCTCTTCCGTCTAGCCGTTGGGGCCATCTCGCCGCATCCCCCACCTCGCACCCCGATTGCTATGCGGTGAGGCTCTTCGGCCGCCTTGGAACTATCTTCGTATCGGACGCATTGCGGGATAAGGGGTTGTCACTGGTAGTGGCCCCAAGCGCGTCCGATGCTTGGACTATTCCGAGGCGGCCCTGCAGCCTCTTCCGTCTAGCCGTTGGGGCCATCTCGCCGCATCCCCCACCTCGCACCCCGATTGCTATGCGGTGAGGCTCCTCGGCCGCCTTGGAACTATCTTCGTATCGGACGCATCGCGGGATAAGGGGTTGTCACTGGTAGTCGCCCCAAGCGCGTCCGATGCTTGGACTATTCCGACGCGGCCCTGTGGCCTCTTCCGTCTAGCCGTTGGGGCCATCTCGCCGCATCCCCCACCTCGCACCCCGATTGCTATGCGGTGAGGCTCCTCGGCCGCCTTGGAACCATCTTCGTATCGGACGCATCGCGGGATAGGGGGCTGTCACTGGTAGTCGCCCCAAGCGTGTCCGATGCTTGGACCATTCCTAGGCGGCCCTGAAGCCTCTTCCGTCTAGCCGTTGGGGCCTTCCCGCCCCATCCCTCGCCTCGCACCCCCGATTGCTATGCGGTGAGGCTCCTCGGCCGCCTTGGAACCATCTGTGTATCGGACGCATCGCGGGATAAGGGGTTGGCACTGGCAGTCGCCCCAAGCGCGTCCGATGCTTGGACCATTCCGAGGTGGCCCTGAAGCCTCTTCCGTCTAGCCGTTGGGGCCTTCCCGCCCCATCCCTCGCCTCGCACCCCGATTGATATGCGGTGAGGCTCCTCGGCCGCCTTGGAACTATCTGTGTATCGGACGCATCGCGGGATAAGGGGTTGGCACTGGTAGTCGTCCCA
>NW_026729231.1:0-7500 GCF_030272615.1 Cryptomeria japonica | reverse complement strand
CGGCCTGGTGGGCACCATGGTGCGCACCAAGGAGCGCTCCGAAGTGTGCTCCAAGGTGCGGCGTGCACGAAGTCGGAGCCCGGTTTGCCCCGGGTACGCACCTCGCGTGCACCTTCGCCGGGGTGGGCACCTCGGCTGGGTTGCGCGCCCTGGTGCGCACCAAGGAGCGCTCCGAAGTGTGCTCCAAGGTGCGGCGTGCACGAAGTCGGAGCCCGGTTTGCCCCGGGTGCGCACCTTCGCCGCGGTGCGCACCATGGCGTGCACGAAGTCGGAGCCCGGTTTGCCCCGGGTGCGCACCTCGCGTGCACCTTCGGCGGGGTTGCGCGCCCTGGTGGGCACCATGGTGCGCACCAAGGAGCGCTCCGAAGTGTGCTCCAAGGTGCGGCGTGCACGAAGTCGGAGCCCGGTTTGCCCCGGGTGCGCACCTCGCGTGCACCTTCGGCGGGGTTGCGCGCCCTGGTGGGCACCATGGTGCGCACCAAGGAGCGCTCCGAAGTGTGCTCCAAGGTGCGGCGTGCACGAAGTCGGAGCCCGGTTTGCCCCGGGTGCGCACCTCGCGTGCACCTTCGCCGCGGTGGGCACCATGGCGTGCACGAAGTCGGAGCCCGGTTTGCCCCGGGTGCGCACCTCGCGTGCACCTTCGCCGGGGTGGGCACCTCGGCTGGGTTGCGCGCCCTGGTGCGCACCAAGGAGCGCTCCGAAGTGTGCTCCAAGGTGCGGCGTGCACGAAGTCGGAGCCCGGTTTGCCCCGGGTGCGCACCTCGCGTGCACCTTCGCCAGGGTGGGCACCTCGGTGCGCACACCTTCTCAATGTTTTCTTGCCTTTTCTGGAAATTGGTGAAGGCAGCGCATCAAAGGTGCGCACCTCGGTGTGCTCCGAGGTGCGAACCCGAGAGCGCTCCGAGGTGCCCACGAAGTCGAAAGTCGGGTTAATTGCATTGTTTTCCCCGGGTGCGCTCCGAGGTGCGCAACATCGGCGCGCACCAAGGAGGGCTCCGAAGTGTGCTCCAAGGTGCGCACGATGGCGTGCACCTCTGGTGCGCACGATTCGGAGCTCGGTTTGACCGGGGTGCGCACACCTTGGCTGGGTTGCGCACCTTTTGTGCGCTCCAAGGTGCGCACGAAGTCGGAGCTCGGTTTGCCCCGGGTGCGCACCTTCGCCAGGGTGCGCACCTTGATGCGCACGCCTTGGCTGGGCTGCGCACCTTGGTGGGCGCCATGGTGCGCACCTTTCGTGCGCTCCAAGGTGCGCACGAAGTCGGAGCTCGGTTTGCCCCGGGTGCGCACCTTGGTGGGCGCCATGGTGCACTCCGAGGTGCCCAAGATTGGTGCGCACCAAGGAGCGCTCCGAAGTGCGCTCCAAGGTGCGCGCGAAGTCGAAAGTTGGGTTAATTGTCCGGTTTGCCTCGGGTGCGCACCTTGCGTGCACCTTCGCCAGGGTGGGCGCCTTGGTGCGCACACCTTGGCTGGGCTGCGCACACCTTGGCACCCGCGTTTCCTTCATTTTAAATTTTTTTTTTTTACAATCTCTCAAGTGGGAAATTCTATAATCTCAACTTTTTTTGCCTTTTCAGGAAACTTTTGAATGGAGCGCATCATTGGTGCGCTCCGAAGTGTGCTCCAAAGCTCTCTCCAGCTGCGTGCACCTGCCCCGGCCGCGCACCCGGCCCCGCCCAGCTTCGCTCACCTGTCCCGGGCGTCTGGTGCGGAACCTTAGAGTAAGAAACATCACCGTGCACCTTGGCCAACGTGCGCGACTCGACCGAGCGCGCACTGGCCGAGGTGCACACCGATTTCACCTGGGTGCGCGCGCAGCACCTCGGGCGCACCGGGGTGCGCGCACAACGCCCGGGTTGCACCGTGGCCTGTGTGCTCGGGGCGCCTCGGGTGCGCGCTCGGTGTCGCCCCCGCGTGCGCGGTAGTGCGGGCAGCGCACCCCGGCCCGGCCCGGCCCCGACGAGAACGCAAACGGGCAAAAGGTTTATTCAAATAGCATTGCGACGCCCGGCGAAAAACTAAAAAAGGGTGCAACACCGGGACTTCCCGGGAGGTCACCCATCCCAGTACTACTCCGGCCCAAGCGCGCTTAACTGCGGAGTTCTGATGGGATCCGGTGCACTAACGCTGGTATGATCGCACCCGTTATGAGCTTGTCGCAGTGTGTACTTAGCAAACCGCGACCCACGTGCGAATCCACCCCGGCCACCCACCCCCGTCGAGGTGCACACCCTCCCTCGCGAAGTGCGCCCCGTTCGCCAAGTGTGAGCCCTGCCCGGGTGCGCGCACCTTGCTAGGGCGTCGGGTGTGCACCCGGCCCGGCCTACGTGCGTGCACCTGGAGGGGGCGTCGTGTGCGTGCAGTGTCCCGTCTGCAACGCGGTGCCCACACACCACCTCGGGCGCAACGACCTGCGCTCACATGTGGGCCGAGTGCACCTTGGTGCATGTTCGGGGCGCCTCGGGTGCACGCTCGATCTTGCCCCGGTGCACCAAGGCGCTCGGTTTGCCCCGGGTGCGCACTTGGTGCAAGGTGGGCACCCAAAATAGGGATCAAGCACCAAAACACAAGTTTCGGGATGCAAAATGGGACCCAAGGACCACAAATGCGTTCCAAGACCCATGATGGGTCCACGAGAACAAAAATGTGTTCCGAGACTTAATAAACAAATATTGGGTTTTAGGAGAAGAAACATGCTCTGATGCCCAAAACGAGAATCGACCCCGAAAAGGCCACAGGCCAAAAGTGGGATGCGAGACAAAAAAAAATGGGACCCGAGGACCAAAATTGGGTTCCCAGGTCGAAGACAGGGCAACCGGACAAGAAACGACCTCTAAGGCTCGAAATGAGTCCCGACGACTAAAACTTGACAAGAAGCACCCATCAGGCACCCAACTCGACACCCATGGGATGCCGACCCACCCGGGCTTCCACCTAGCACACCTTGGCACCCACCCACCCTCGCACCCAACCTCGCACCCAACTTAGCACCTTTGAACCCACATTGGCACTCACCCTGACCCTGGCACCTTGGAACCCACATTGGCACTCACCTTGACCCTGGCACCCACCTTTGCACTCACCTTGGGACCCACCCTGGCTCCCACCTCGGCACCCACCCAGACACCCACCTTGGTTCCTTGGCACCCACCTTGGATCCTTGGCACCCACCCCGACACCCACCTTGGCACGCAACTTGGCTACTTGCCACCCACCTTGGCTCCTTGACGCCCACCCCGACAACCACCCCGTGACCTACCCTGGCTAGGGTTGGTGCACACCCACCCTGGTGCCCACCTTGGCACCCACCCTATGACCCACCTTGGCACGCACCTTAGTACCCACCCCGTTACCCACCCTAGGACCCACCCCGTGACCCACCTTGGCCAGGGTGGGTGCCTTGGTGCGCACAACTTGCCTGGGCTGCACACCAGGGCGGGCTCAAGATGGCACCCGCGTTCCGTTTTTTTCACTATCTTTCAAAACGGAAATTTTAAAATCTCATTTTTTTCTTTTTTTTGCCTTTTCTGGAAATTAGTGAAGGCAGCGCATCAAAGGTGCGCAATGCTGGTGCGAACCCGGGAGCGCTCCGATGTGTGCTCCAAGGTGCGGCGTGCACGAAGTCCGAGCCCGGTTTGCCCCGGGTGCGCACCTCGCGTGCACCTTCGCCGGGGTGAGCACCTTGGCTGGGTTGCGCGCCCTGGTGCGTACCAAGGAGCGCTCTGAAGTGTGCTCCAAGGTGCGGCGTGCACGAAGTCGGAGCCCGGTTTGCCCCGGGTGTGCACCTCGGGTGCGCACCTCGCGTGCACCTTCGCTGCGGTGGGCACCTTGGCTGGGTTGCGCGCCTTGGTGGGCACCATGCAGTGCACGAAGTCGGAGCCCGGTTTGCCCCGGGCGCGCACCTCCGCCAGGGTGGGCACCTTGGTGCGCACAACTTGCCTGGGCTGCGCATCAGGAAGGGCTCAAGATGGCACCCGCGTTCCGTTTTTTTCACTATCTTTCAGAACGGAAATTTTAAAATATCGTTTTTTTTTGCCTTTTCTGGAAATTAGTGAAGGCAGCGCATCAAAGGTGCGCAACGCTGGTGCGAACCTGGGAGCGCTCCGATGTGTGCTCCAAGGTGCGGCGTGCACGAAGTCGGAGCCCGGTTTGCCTCGGGTGCGCCCTGGTGGGCACCATGGTGCGCACCAAGGAGCGCTCCGAAGTGTGCTCCAAGGTGCGGCCTGCACGAAGTCGGAGCCCGGTTTGCCCCGGGTGTGCACCTCGGGTGGGCACCTTGGTGCGCATGCCTTGCCTGGGCTGCGCACCAGGGCGGGCTCAAGATGGCACCCGCGTTCCTTTTTTTTCACTATCTTTCAAAACGGAAATTTTAAAATCTCATTTTTTTTTGCCTTTTTCTGGAAATTAGTGAAGGCAGCGCATCAAAGGTGCGCACCTCGCTGCCCACCACGGTGCGCAACGCCGGTGGGCACCCGGGAGTGCTTCGAAGTGTGCTCCAAGGTGCTGCGTGCACGTTGTCGGAGCCCGGTTTGCCCCGGGTGCGCACCTCGCGTGCACCTTCGTCGGGGTGGGCACCTTGGCTTGGTTTGCCCCGGCTGCGCTCCGAAGCGGGGTTATTGGAGCGCCGCCTCTTTTTTTGTCGGAGCGTTTGGTGGGGTTTCTCGCATTGGCTCTTCCGAGGCCCGGTTGCCACCCTGGCGCGCACGAAGTCGGAAGTAGGGTTAATTGCCCGGGTGCGCACCTTTGCCAGGGTGGCACCTTACCTGGGCTGCGCACCAGGGCGGGCTCAAGATGGCACGCGCGTTCCGTTTTTTTCACTATCTTTCAAAACGGAAATTTTAAAATCTCCTTTTTTTTTTGCCTTTTCTGGAAATTAGTGAAGGCAGCGCATCAAAGGTGCGCACCTCGCTGCCCACCTTGGTGTGCTCTGAGGTGCGCACCCGGGAGCGCTACGAAGTGTGCTCCAAGGTGCGGCGTGCACGTTGTCGGAGCCCGGTTTGCCCCGGGTGCGCACCTCGCCTGCACCTTGGCCGGGGTGGGCACCTTGGCTGGGTTTGCCCAGGGTGCGCTCCGAAGCGGGGTTACTGGAGCGCCCCCTCTTTTTTTGTCAGAGAGTTTGGTGGGGTTTCTCGCATTGGCTCTTCCCAGGCCCGGTTGTTGGGTGCGCTCCCACCCTGGCGCGCGCGAAGTTGGAAGTTGGGTTAATTGCCCGGGCGCGCACCTTCGCCAGGGTGGGCACCTTGGTGCGCAAACCTTGGCTGGGCTGCGCACCAGGGCGGGCTCAAGATGGCACCAGCATTCCCTTTTTCTCACTATCTTTCAAAACGGAAATTTTAAAATCTCGTTTTTTTTTTGCCTTTTATGGAAATTAGTGAAGGCATCGCATCAAAGGTGCGCACCTCGCTGCCCACCTTGGTGTGCTCCGAGGTGCCCACCACGGTGCGCAACGCCGGTGCGAACCCGGGAGCGCCCCGATGTGTGCTCCAAGGTGCGGCGTGCACGAAGTCGGACCCCGGTTTGCCCCGGGTGCGCACCTCGCGTGCACCTTGGTGCGCACACCTTGGCTGGGTTGCGCGGCCTGGTGGGCACCATGGTGCGCACCAAGGAGCGCTCCGAAGTGTGCTCCAAGGTGCGGCGTGCACGAAGTCGGAGCCCGGTTTGCCCCGGGTGCGCACCTTCGCCGCGGTGGGCACCATGGCGTGCACGAAGTCGGAGCCCGGTTTGCCCCGGGTGCGCACCTCGCGTGCACCTTCGCCGGGGTGGGCACCTCGGCTGGGTTGCGCGCCCTGGTGCGCACCAAGGAGCGCTCTGAAGTGTGCTCCAAGGTGCGGCGTGCACGAAGTCGGAGCCCGGTTTGCCCCGGGTGTGCACCTCGCGTGCACCTTCGCTGCGGTGGGCACCTTGGCTGGGTTGCGCGCCTTGGTGGGCACCATGCAGTGCACGAAGTCGGAGCCCGGTTTGCCCCGGGCGCGCACCTCCGCCAGGGTGGGCACCTTGGTGCGCACAACTTGCCTGGGCTGCGCACCAGGAAGGGCTCAAGATGGCACCCGCGTTCCGTTTTTTTCACTATCTTTCAGAACGGAAATTTTAAAATATCGTTTTTTTTTGCCTTTTCTGGAAATTAGTGAAGGCAGCGCATCAAAGGTGCGCAACGCTGGTGCGAACCTGGGAGCGCTCCGATGTGTGCTCCAAGGTGCGGCGTGCACGAAGTCGGACCCCGGTTTGCCCCGGGTGCGCACCTCGCGTGCACCTTGGTGCGCACACCTTGGCTGGGTTGCGCGCCCTGGTGGGCACCATGGTGCGCACCAAGGAGCGCTCCGAAGTGTGCTCCAAGGTGCGGCGTGCACGAAGTCGGAGCCCGGTTTGCCCCGGGTGCGCACCTCGCGTGCACCTTCGCCGCGGTGGGCACCATGGCGTGCACGAAGTCGGAGCCCGGTTTGCCCCGGGTGCGCACCTCGCGTGCACCTTCGCCGGGGTGGGCACCTTAGTGTGCAGACCTTGGCTGGGTTGCGCGCCCTGGTGGGCACCATGGTGCGCACCAAGGAGCGCTCCGAAGTGTGCTCCAAGGTGCGGCCTGCACGAAGTCGGAGCCCGGTTTGCCCCGGGTGTGCACCTCGGGTGGGCACCTTGGTGCGCATGCCTTGCCTGGGCTGCGCACCAGGGCGGGCTCAAGATGGCACCCGCGTTCCTTTTTTTTCACTATCTTTCAAAACGGAAATTTTAAAATCTCATTTTTTTTTGCCTTTTTCTGGAAATTAGTGAAGGCAGCGCATCAAAGGTGCGCACCTCGCTGCCCACCACGGTGCGCAACGCCGGTGGGCACCCGGGAGTGCTTCGAAGTGTGCTCCAAGGTGCTGCGTGCACGTTGTCGGAGCCCGGTTTGCCCCGGGTGCGCACCTCGCGTGCACCTTCGTCGGGGTGGGCACCTTGGCTGGGTTTGCCCCGGCTGCGCTCCGAAGCGGGGTTATTGGAGCGCCGCCTCTTTTTTTGTCGGAGCGTTTGGTGGGGTTTCTCGCATTGGCTCTTCCGAGGCCCGGTTGCCACCCTGGCGCGCACGAAGTCGGAAGTAGGGTTAATTGCCCGGGTGCGCACCTTTGCCAGGGTGGGCACCTTACCTGGGCTGCGCACCAGGGCGGGCTCAAGATGGCACGCGCGTTCCGTTTTTTTCACTATCTTTCAAAACGGAAATTTTAAAATCTCCTTTTTTTTTTGCCTTTTCTGGAAATTAGTGAAGGCAGCGCATCAAAGGTGCGCACCTCGCTGCCCACCTTGGTGTGCTCTGAGGTGCGCACCCGGGAGCGCTACGAAGTGTGCTCCAAGGTGCGGCGTGCACGTTGTCGGAGCCCGGTTTGCCCCGGGTGCGCACCTCGCCTGCACCTTGGCCGGGGTGGGCACCTTGGCTGGGTTTGCCCAGGGTGCGCTCCGAAGCGGGGTTACTGGAGCGCCCCCTCTTTTTTTGTCAGAGCGTTTGGTGGGGTTTCTCGCATTGGCTCTTCCCAGGCC
>NW_026729230.1:47500-135584 GCF_030272615.1 Cryptomeria japonica | reverse complement strand
GTAAGGCCACTCAGAGACATCCATTTCCCAGGCATATGCCCCCTACACACTTGGAGAGTGGCGCACCCCGCACAGAAAAGCCATCCTCGACCGCACAGAACAATTTTCCGTCGCCCGGCTCTCTCGCCAAGCGCCGACGAAGAACATCGCGCTGGAAGGAAAAGACGTGTGAAAGTCGGAACGTGGCATCAAGGAGCTCCGGTTCACAAGCACCTGGGAAGAACATCCCGTACGGAACCCTTTACCCGAAAACTCCCAAACGCCCCCGCTCACGACGCGTCTATCTGAACAGGCGACACCGTGCACGCAGCCACCTCAATTGTAAGGCCACTCAGAGACATCCATTTCCCAGGTATATGCCCCCTACACACATGTTGTGGTGCAACCCGCACAGACGAGCACATCTCGACCGATGCACAAATCATTCCCTTCCGAGCGCGACTTGGGTAACCATTCTCCGTGACCACTGCGACCCTCCCGATGGGGGAACGGGACCCTCTGCGGGCCGGAGCACGACGACAAGGGGCCTCGGTTCACAGGAGCCTGGGAAGAACATCCCGTACGGAACCCGGTTACCCGAAAACCACCGCACCGTCGATGCTCGCGACAGTCATGCCGTGAGACTGTGCACCGTGCACGCGACCGAGTAAGGCCACTCAGAGACATCCATTTCCCAGGCATATGCCCCCTACGCACTTTTGGTGGTGCACCCCGCACGAACAATCCCGCCTCGACCAGCCTGAACAATTCCCCTCTCGAAGGAAGGCCTCGGCCTTAATCGTCCACGACAAACAGCTCGACGAGGCATGAAGCACCCACGGGAGCCGGAGCATGACGATGCAGAGTCTCGGTTCACAGGAGCCTGGGAAGAACATCCCGTACGGAACCCTTTACCCGAAAACATCCGAACCGCACATGCTCGCGACAGTCCTGCCGTTAGAGAATGCACCGTGCACGCGACCGAGTAAGGCCACTCAGAGACATCCATTTCCCAGGTATATGCCCCCTACGCACTTTTGGTGGCGCAACTCGCACGAACAGTCCCACCTCGACCCCGTAAACAAGCTTTTTTGCCTCGAAGAGTTCGTCGGAGACGAAGAAGCAACCTTCAGTGCAAACGTAGCACTCTTTTGTGCAACCGCCCAAACAACGCCCCCTCTACCCTCTGTCGAAACACTCGGCATTGCTGCTCCCTAAGGTGAGCTTCTCCTCATAGGCAATTCCGCTCTTATCCGGTCACGTTTGTGTGCCCGAATTTCGCAAGGCAACCTCCATGGGACATGGAAAAGACTCGAGAAGAGAGCTCGCTCACGGGAGAGAGAAGCCAAGGAGACCACGAGAGTGCTGAGAGTGGGACAGCGCTGAATAGGCGGGAGAAGCCTGCGCGTATAAACGGAGATATATATCCAATTGCAACGAAGGAACGTGCCAAAGATCGAGAACAATGGCAGAAATGCTAGTAACGTGCACTTCGGGACCAACGCATCACCGGAAGACAACCGCCAAACATCGAAAGAGTCGCGATGCTCCGCAACCTACGTGCAAAGCGGTCGCACACCGGGTAAGGGAGTGAGAGCCCCAAACATAGCTGGGCGAGGCGCTCACTCCGCTCTTTAATATCTCGTTAATACCGCCAAGGAAATGGCACAAGCACACACACACAAGCATCCTCGGAAGAGGACAGTTCGAGTGACAGGTCAAATCCAAGAGTTCCGAAGACTACCTCCAGGAACAATCGGGAACAAGACCGATTACAAGTCGTCGAGTCTGTTACTGGGCGAACACGAGATGCGCACAGGAAATCGATCAGCCCTCACAATGGCCCAAGGCCAGAGATCGGACTGCTACGATTTACCCCAACAATCATCGTGCCACTCTTCGCAGAGAGGTGATAGACGCCAACGAGCCCGCGCATAGCAATCGAGGTGTAAAAAGGGCGTTGAAGGCAGGAAGCCTGGACGAAAGAGGCTACGAGGTCACCTCGAAGCGGTCTAAGAATCGGGCGCACTTGGGGCGACTACCAGTGCCAACCCCTTATCCCGCGGTGCGTCCGACACACAGAAATTTCCAAGGCGGCCAAGGAGCCTCCCCGCATAGCAATCGGGGTGTGAGGTTACGGATGCAGCATTGATAGCAATCGAGGTGTGAGGCGAAGGATGCAGAAGTGAGAGCCGAGGGATGTAGCAGAGATAGCAATCGGGGTGTGTGATGCAGAAGAGATAGCAATCGAGGTGTGCGGTGGGAAGGGCCCAGCAGCCAGAATGCATGAAGCGACGGATGAAGCAGTGATGACAACCGGGCTGTGAGGAGAGGAGGGATGCAGCCAAGAAAGCAATCAGGGCTCGAGGCAAGGGATGCATCAAGGATAGCAATCATGTTGTGAGGCGAGATTCCAAAGGCTAAACGTGAGAGGCTGCAGGGTCGACTCAGAGAGGTCTATGCATGTGAGAGGCTGAAAGCAAGGTCGACTCGGAGCGGTCCTATGCATCGGGCGCGCTTGGGGCGACTACCAAGTGCCAACCCCTTATCCCGCGACGCGTCCGACAAAGAGAACGTTCCAAGGCGGCAGAGGAGGTTACCAGCCGAAGGATGCAGTAGCACTAACAGGTATAGTTCCGCGGCGGCCGAGAAGACTCACCGCATAGGAATCGGGATGCGAGGCGAGGGATGCGGCGGGAAGGCCCCGACGGCTAAACGGAAGAGGCTGCAGGGCCCGCCTCGGAATGGTCCAAGCATCGGATGCGATTGGGGACGACTACCAGTGCCAACCCCTTATCCCGCGATGCGTCCGATACACAGATAGTTCCAAGGCGGCCGAGGAGCCTCACCGCATATCAATCGGGGTGCGAGGCGAGGGATTGGGCGGGAAGGCCGGCGAAAGGATAGGCCATATCGGGCTAGACGGAAGAGGGGTTAGAGGGGGGGGGCCACCTCGGAATGGTTCCAAGCATTCGGACGCGCTTGGGGAGCGACTGCCAGTGCCAACCCCTTATCCCGCGATGCGTCCGATACACAGATGGTTCCAAGGCGGCCGAGGAGCCTCACCGCATAGCAATCGGGGGTGCGAGGCGAGGGATGGGGCGGGAAGGCCCCAACGGCTAGACGGAAGAGGCTTCAGGGCCGCCTAGGAATGGTCCAAGCATCGGACACGCTTGGGGCGACTACCAGTGACAGCCCCCTATCCCGCGATGCGTCCGATACGAAGATGGTTCCAAGGCGGCCGAGGAGCCTCACCGCATAGCAATCGGGGTGCGAGGTGGGGGATGCGGCGAGATGGCCCCAACGGCTAGACGGAAGAGGCCACAGGGCCGCGTCGGAATAGTCCAAGCATCGGACGCGCTTGGGGCGACTACCAGTGACAACCCCTTATCCCGCGATGCGTCCGATACGAAGATAGTTCCAAGGCGGCCGAGGAGCCTCACCGCATAGCAATCGGGGTGCGAGGTGGGGGATGCGGCGAGATGGCCCCAACGGCTAGACGGAAGAGGCTGCAGGGCCGCCTCGGAATAGTCCAAGCATCGGACGCGCTTGGGGCCACTACCAGTGACAACCCCTTATCCCGCAATGCGTCCGATACGAAGATAGTTCCAAGGCGGCCGAAGAGCCTCACCGCATAGCAATCGGGGTGCGAGGTGGGGGATGCGGCGAGATGGCCCCAACGGCTAGACGGAAGAGGCCACAGGGCCGCCTCGGAATAGTCCAAGCATCGGACGCGCTTGGGGCGACTACCAGTGACAACCCCTTATCCCGCGATGCGTCCGATACGAAGATAGTTCCCAGGCGGCCGAGGAGCCTCACCGCATAGCAATCGGGGTGCGAGGCGAGGGATGCGGCGAGATGGCCCCAAAGGCTAGACGGAAGAGGCTGCAGGGCTGCCTCGGAATAGTCCAAGCATCGGACGCGCTTGGGGCGACTACCACTGCCAACCCCTTATCCCGCGATGCGTTCGATACACAGATAGTTCCGAGGCGGCCGAGGAGGTGGGGGATGCAGCGAGATGGCCCCAACGGCTAGACGGAAGAGGCTGCAGGGCCGCCTCGGAATAGTCCAAGCATCGGACGCGCTTGGGGCGACTACCAGTGACAACCCCTTATCCCGCGATGCGTCCGATACACAGATAGTTCCGAGGCGGCCAAGGAGCCTCACCGCATAGCAATCGTGGTGCGAGGTGGGGGATGCGGCGAGATGGCCCCAACGGCTAGACGGAAGAGGCTGCAGGGCCGCCTCGGAATGGTCCAAGCATCGGATGCGCTTGGGGCGACTACCACTGCCAACCCCTTATCCCGCGATGCGTCCGATACACAGATAGTTCCAAGGCGGCCGAGGAGCCTCACAGCATAGCAATCAGGGTGCGAGGCGAGGGATGCGGCGAGAAAGCCCCAACGGCTAGAGGGAAGAGGCTTCAGGTCCGCCTCGGAATGGTCCAAGCATCGGACGCGCTTGGGGCGACTACCAGTGACAACCCCTTATCCCGCGACGCGTCCGATACACAGATAGTTCCAAGGCGGCCGAGGAGCCTCACCGCATAGCAATCGGGGTGCGAGGCGAGGGATGCGGCGAGAAGGACCCAACGGCTACACGGAAGAGGCTTCGGGGCCGCCTCGGAATGGTCCAAGCATCGGACGCGCTTGGGGCGACTACCAGTGACAACCCCTTATCCCGCGACGCGTCCGATACACAGATAGTTCCAAGGCGGCCGAGGAGCCTCACCGCATAGCAATCGGGGTGCGAGGCGAGGGATGCGGCGAGAAGGACCCAACGGCTACACGGAAGAGGCTTCGGGGCCGCCTCGGAATGGTCCAAGCATCGGACGCGCTTGGGGCGACTACCAGTGACAACCCCTTATCCCGCGACGCGTCCGATACACAGATAGTTCCAAGGCGGCCGAGGAGCCTCACCGCATAGCAATCGGGGTGCGAGGCGAGGGATGCGGCGAGAAGGACCCAACGGCTAGACGGAAGAGGCTTCGGGTCCGCCTCGGAATGGTCCAAGCATCGGACGCGCTTGGGGCGACTACCAGTGACAACCCCTTATCCCGCGACGCGTCCGATACACAGATAGTTCCAAGGCGGCCGAGGAGCCTCACCGCATAGCAATCGGGGTGCGAGGCGAGGGATGCGGCGAGAAGGACCCAACGGCTAGACGGAAGAGGCTTCGGGTCCGCCTCGGAATGGTCCAAGCATCGGACGCGCTTGGGGCGACTACCAGTGACAACCCCTTATCCCGCGACGCGTCCGATACACAGATAGTTCCGAGGCGGCCGAGGAGCCTCACCGCATAGCAATCGGGGTGCGAGGCGAAGGATGCGGCGAGAAGGACCCAACGGCTAGACGGAAGAGGCTTCGGGTCCGCCTCGGAATGGTCTAAGCATCGGACGCGCTTGGGGCGACTACCAGTGACAACCCCTTATCCCGCGACGCGTCCGATACACAGATAGTTCCAAGGCGGCCGAGGAGCCTCACCGCATAGCAATCGGGGTGCGAGGCGAGGGATGCGGCGAGAAGGACCCAACGGCTAGACGGAAGAGGCTTCAGGGCCGCCTCGGAATGGTCCAAGCATCGAACGCGCTTGGGGCGACTACCAGTGACAACCCCTTATCCCGCGACGCGTCCGATACACAGATAGTTCCGAGGCGGCCGAGGAGCCTCACCGCATAGCAATCGGGGTGCGAGGCGAGGGATGCGGCGAGAAGGACCCAACGGCTAGACGGAAGAGGCTTCAGGGCCGCCTCGGAATGGTCCAAGCATCGGACGCGCTTGGGGCGACTACCAGTGACAACCCCTTATCCCGCGACGCGTCCGATACACAGATAGTTCCGAGGCGGCCGAGGAGCCTCACCGCATAGCAATCGGGGTGCGAGGCGAGGGATGCGGCGAGAAGGACCCAACGGCTAGACGGAAGAGGCTTCAGGGCCGCCTCGGAATGGTCCAAGCATCGGACGCGCTTGGGGCGACTACCAATGACAACCCCTTATCCCGCGACGCGTCCGATACACAGATAGTTCCGAGGCGGCCGAGGAGCCTCACCGCATAGCAATCGGGGTGCGAGGCGAGGGATGCGGCGAGAAGGACCCAACGGCTAGACGGAAGAGGCTTCAGGGCCGCCTCGGAATGGTCCAAGCATCGGACGCGCTTGGGGCGACTACCAGTGACAACCCCTTATCCCGCGACGCGTCCGATACACAGATAGTTCCGAGGCGGCCGAGGAGCCTCACCGCATAGCAATCGGGGTGCGAGGCGAGGGATGCGGCGAGAAGGACCCAACGGCTAGACGGAAGAGGCTTCAGGGCCGCCTCGGAATGGTCCAAGCATCGGACGCGCTTGGGGCGACTACCGTTGCCAACCCCTTATCCCGCGATGCGTCTGATACACAGATAGTTCCGAGGCGGCCGAGGAGCCTCACCGCATAGCAATCGGGTTGCGAGGCAGATTATTGGGAAGGGAACCCCCTGGGATGCGGCTCAAGCAGTGCCCAAAGGGACTGGAATGCGGAATCACATCGAGAGACCCAAATGCTATACGAGGGCTCAAATCGAATTATCGATTTGGCCACGACATGGACGCATCGGAACGACTACCTTTGCCGAACCACTCGCAATTGCATCCATACCGAAACCAATAGACATTTCCGTTAGAGCCCTCGCATAGCATTCGGGAATCTCGCATGCCCCTCTAAATCGACCAATGCTGGCGCTCAATGAAAATCCGAGCGCTACCACCGTTCGAGCGCCAGCATTGGTCGAGTTAGAGGGGCACGGGGGAGAATGCTCCAGTCAACACCTCCCCTATATAAGTTATTTGTCCGATTCTCGCACAACCGTAGTCTGCCTCGTCGAATCAAACAACGGTCCCAGATTCCGACTTCCGTTCCGTAGAGACCCAAAAGCTAGATGGAGGCTCGCAAGAAAGAGAGTCGGCGCATAGCAATCGGGTTTCTCGAACGTTTAGGGACCGAGCTCACTTGCGGATAGGGCAAAATCCGCCAAGCAACCCAAAAGCTAGACGGGGGCTCGAATCGAATCGCCTAGGCGGCCACAACAACGACGTGTTGGATCGACTACCAGTGCCAAACCATTCAGCAAGACTAGTCTGTGTCGAGGCCGGATAGAGATTCTCAGAGAGCGCCCGCATAGCATTTAGGAGACCTGCCGCGTCCCTCACACTCGACAAATGGTGGTGCACGTTTATAAATCCGAGCGATCCCAACCCTTTCAAGCACCAACATCGGTCGAGATAGAGGGGCACGGAGGGGGCTGCGTGAGACAACACAGTCCCCTATATAAGTTATTTGTCCGATTCTCACACATCCGAAGAATGGTCATCAAATCGGACAACAGCCCAAACTTCCGACTTCCGTCCCAGAAAGCCCAAGAGCTATCTAAAACGTTCATGGCCGGAACTCGATCGCGGCTATACCAGTCCGCCAAGCAACCCAAAAGCTAGACTGGAGCTCTAGTCGAATCACCTCTGTGGCCATTGCAAGGACGTGTTGGAGCGACTACCATTGCCGAACCATTCCGCAGGTCGAGTCCATACCAAGGCCGCATAGAGATTCACGATGAGCTCCTGCATAGCAATCAGGAGACTTGCCGTGTCCATCACAATCGATAAATCCTGGTGCAAGATTTTTGCATCCGAGCGCTCCAACCAGTCGAGCACCAGCATCAATCGACATAAACGGGCACGGGGGGAGGATGCTCGAGAACACTACCTCCCCTATATAAGTTATTTGTCCGATTCTCAAGCAGCCGAAGTCTGGTCATCGAATCGGGTCAAAGACCACAACTTCCGACTTTACCCACAATGCAAGTCATCGAATCGAACATCGGCCCCCGAGTCGGACTCCATGCGTATGTCAGGTCATCGGACCCAAATTCCGCCTTCCTGCGCATGGCGGGCCATCAATATCAACTCGGTCATCGGACCCAAACTCCGCCTTTTTGCGTATGGCACGCCTTCAAATCGGTCATCGGACCCAAATTCCGCCTTCCTGTGCATGGCGGGCCATCAACATCAACTCGGTCATCGGACCCAAATTCCGCCTTTCTGCGCATGGCACGCCATCAACTCGGTCATCGGACCCAAATTCCGCCTTCCTGCGCATGGCAGGTCATCGGACACAAATTCAGACCTCGCCAATATGCCTACGTATCGAATCGGTCATCGGACCCAACTTCCGACTTCATCCATACTGTAGGGTCTTTGAGGTTGGCGCGGTGCGCTCAACCCAGGGAGTCGACCCATCGAAGCATACACCTCCCCTATATAAGCTATTTGTCCGATTCCCACACCTGTGTAGTTTGCACCTCTGACCAGGACATCGACCCCAACTTCCGAACTCGACTGCAACGACGGCACCAGCGCCTTGGTGCGCACCTTGCGACGCACAGTCCCAACATTCGCCTTCCTGCACATGGCAGGTCATCGGACCCAAATTCCGACCTCGCGAGTATGCCTACATATCGAATCGGTCATCGGACCCAACTTCCGACTTCATCCATACCGTAGGGTCTTTGAGGTTGGCGCGGTGCGCTCAACCCGGGGAGTCGACCCAACGAAGCATACACCTCCCCTATATAAGCTATTTGTCCGATTCCCACACCTGTGTAGTTTGCACCTCCGATCAAGACATCGACCCCAACTTCCGAACTCGCCTCCAACGACCGAACCAGCGCCTTGGTGCGCACCTTGCAACGCACAGTGCCAACATTCGCCTTCCTGCACGTGGCAGGTCATCGGACCCAAATTCCGACCTCGCGAGTATGCCTACATATCGAATCGGTCATCGGACCCAACTTCCGACTTCATCCATACCGTAGGGTCTTTGAGGTTGGCGCGGTGCGCTCAACCCGGGGAGTCGACCCAACGAAGCATACACCTCCCCTATATAAGCTATTTGTCCGATTCCCACACCTGTGTAGCTTGCACCTCCGATCAGGACATCGACCCCAACTTCCGAACTCGACTAAAAAGACCGCACCAGCGCCTTGGTGTGCACCTTGCAACGCACAGTGTCAACATTCGCCTTCCTGCACATGGCAGGTCATCGGACCCAAATTCCGACCTCATGAGCATACCTACTAATCGAATTGGTCATCGGACCCAACTTCCGACTTCATCCATACCGTAGGGTCTTTGAGGTTGGCGCGGTGCGCTCAACCTGGGGAGTCGACCCATCGAAGCATACACCTCCCCTATATAAGCTATTTGTCCGATTCCGACACCTGTGTAGTTTGCACCTCCGCTCAGGACATCGACCCCAACTTCCGAACTCGCCTGCAACGACCGAACCAGCGCCTTGGTGCGCACCAAAAGTGCGCACTTTTGGAGGGCACTTTTGTGCGCTCCAAAGGTGCGCACTTTTGGAGGGCACTTTTCTGCGCTCCAAAGGTGCGCACTTTTGGAGGGCACTTTTTGGAGGGCACTTTTCTGCGCTCCAAAGGTGCGCACTTTTGGAGGGCACTTTTTGGAGGGCACTTTTCTGCGCTCCAAAGGTGCGCACTTTTGGAGGGCACTTTTTGGAGGGCACTTTTCTGCGCTCCAAAGGTGCGCACTTTTGGAGGGCACTTTTTGGAGGGCACTTTTCTGCGCTCCAAAGGTGCGCACTTTTGGAGGGCACTTTTTGGAGGGCACTTTTCTGCGCTCCAAAGGTGCGCACTTTTGGAGGGCACTTTTCTGCGCTCCAAAGGTGCGCACTTTTGGAGGGCACTTTTTGGAGGGCACTTTTCTGCGCTCCAAAGGTGCGCACTTTTGGAGGGCACTTTTTGGAGGGCACTTTTCTGCGCTCCAAAGGTGCGCACTTTTGGAGGGCACTTTTTGGAGGGCACTTTTCTGCGCTCCAAAGGTGCGCACTTTTGGAGGGCACTTTTGTGCACTCCAAAGGTGCGCACTTTTGGAGGGCACTTTTCCTGTGCTCCAAAGGTGCACACCTAGGTGAGCACCTTCGACCACACCTTGTAGCACACCAAACTCTGACTTTCGACTTCATCCGCAATGCAGGGTCTTTGAGGTTGGCGCAATGCGCACAACCAGGGGAGTCGACCCATCAAACCCAACACCTCCCCTATATAAGCTATTTGTCTGATTCTCATACATGCGTAGCCTGCAGGAGCAATTAGGACATCGACCCCAACTTTCGGCTTCTAAACGAAAACAAGGTCTTTGAGGTTGGTGTAATGCGAACAACTAGGGGAGTCAACCCATCAAACCCAACACCTCCCCTATATAAGCTATTTGTCTGATTCTCATACATGTGTAGTCTACAGGAGCAATTAGGACATCGACCCCAACTTTTGACTTCTTAACGAAAACAAGGTCTTTGAGGTTGACGTAATGCGCACAACCAGGGGAGTCGACCCATCAAACCCAACACCTCCCCTATATAAGCTATTTGTCCGATTCTCATACATGTGTAGCCTGCAGGAGCCATTAGGACATTGACCCCAACTTTTGACTTCTTAACGAAAACAAGGTCTTTGAGGTTGGCGTAATGCGCACAACCAAGGGAGTTGACCCATCAAACCCAACACCTCCCCTATATAAGCTATTTGTCTGATTCTCATACATGTGTAGCCTGCAACAACGATTAGGACATCCACCCCAACTTCTGAATTCGTCTGCGTTGACCGCACCAAAGGTGCACGCCTTGGTGCTCACCAAAATCCGACTTCCGACTTCTTCTGCTATGCGGGGTCTTTGAGGTTGGCGCAGTGCGCACAACCAGGGGAGTCAACCCACCGAATGCAACACCTCCCCTATATAAGCTATTTGTCTGATTCTCATACATGCGTAGACTGCAGCAATGATTAGGACATCCACCCCAACTTTTGACTTCTTAAACAAGACAGGGTCTTTGAAGTTGGTGCAGTGCACACAACCAGGGGAGTCGACCCATCAAACGCAACACCTCCCCTATATAAAGCTATTTGTCCGATTCTCATACGTGTAGTCTGCAGCAGCGATTAGGACATCGACCCCAACTTCCGAATTCGTTTGCATTGACCGCACCAAAGGTGCACGCCTTGGTGTGCACCCTGGAGTGCACTTTGGTGCTCACCTCGGTGCACACTTTGGTGTGCACCTCGGTGTGCACCAAAGGTGCGCACCTTGGAGCGCACCAAAGGTGTACACTTTGGAGCGCACCACATAGGGTCTTTGAGAGGTTGGCGCAGTGCGCACACCAAGGTGGGTGTTGAGGTGCGTGCCGAGGTGGGTGGGTGCTAGGGTGCGCTCCATGGTGGGTGCCAGGGTGGGTGCGTGCTAGGGTGGATTCCAAAGAGGGTCATAGGGTGGGTGCCAAGGTGGGTTGGTGATATAGTGGGTTCAAAGGTGGGTACTAGGGTGGGTTCCAAGGTGGGTCACAAGTTGGGTGCCAGGATGCGTGGGTGTTAGGTTGGGTGCCAAGGTGGGCTCCTGCGTGGGTGGGTGCTAGGGTGGGTTTCAAGGTGGACGCGAGGGCGGGTGCCAAGGTGGGTAACAAGTTGGGTGTTAGGATGGGTGAGTGCTAGAGTGGGTGCCAAGGTGGGTGGGTGCTAAGGTGGATGCCAAGGTGGTTCACAGGGTGGGTGGGTTCTAGGGTGAGTTCCAAGGTGGGTCACAGGTTCAGTGCTAGGGTGGGTGTCAAGGCGGGTGTCGAGGTGCCTGGGTGCTAGGGTGTGGATGCCAATGTGGGTCATAGGGTGGGTACTAGGGTGGGCTGCAATGTGGGTGCCAAGGTGGGTAACATGCTCGGTGGGTTCTAAATTGGGTGCCAGGGTGGGTGTGCACCCACCTTGCCCGAGGTGGGTGCCAAGGTGCCAGTGTGGGTGGGTGCTAAGGTGGATGCCAAGGTGGGTGAGAAGGTGGGTGATAGGTTGAGTGGTAGGATGGGTGGGTGCCAAGATGGGTCACAGGGTGGGTGCAAGGGTGGGTAGGTGCTAGGGTTGGTGTCAGGGTGGGTGGGTGCTAGGTTGGGTTCCAAGGTGGGTGCGAGGGTGAGTGTCAAGGTGGGTCACAGGTTAGGTGCTAGGATGGGTGAGTGCTAGGGTGCAAAGGTGCCAGGGTGGGTGCTAGGATGGGTCGATGCTAGGGTGAGTGGCAAGGTGGGTCCACAAGTGTCAAGGTGGGTGCCGAGGTGGGTGCCAAGTCGGCGACTGCTATGGTGGATGCCAAGGTGGGTCACGGGGTGGGTGCCAAGTTGCTAGGTTGGGTTCCAAGGTGGGTGCCAACGTGGGTGCTAGGGTGCGTGGGTTAAAGGGTGTGTCACAACGTGGGTGCCAGGATGGGTGCGCACCCACACTGGCCAAGACGGGTGCGGGTGCAAGGTTGGGTTCCAAGCCCGGTCACAGGCTGGGTGCTAGGATGGGTGGGTGCCAAGGTGGGCACCAGGGTGGGTGCACCCACCCTGGCCAAGGTGGGTCACGGGGTGGGTCCTAGGGTGGGTAACGGGGTGGGTACTAAGGTGCGTGCCAAGGTGGGTCATAGGGTGGGTGCCAAGGTGGGCACCAGGGTGGGTGTGCACCAACCCTAGCCAGGGTAGGTCACGGGGTGGTTGTCGGGGTGGGCGTCAAGGAGCCAAGGTGGGTGGCAAGTAGCCAAGTTGCGTGCCAAGGTGGGTGTCGGGGTGGGTGCCAAGGATCCAAGGTGGGTGCCAAGGAACCAAGGTGGGTGTCTGGGTGGGTGCCGAGGTGGGAGCCAGGGTGGGTCCCAAGGTGAGTGCAAAGGTGGGTGCCAGGGTCAAGGTGAGTGCCAATGTGGGTTCCAAGGTGCCAGGGTCAGGGTGAGTGCCAATGTGGGTTCAAAGGTGCTAAGTTGGGTGCGAGGTTGGGTGCGAGGGTGGGTGGGTGCCAAGGTGTGCTAGGTGGAAGCCCGGGTGGGTCGGCATCCCATGGGTGTCGAGTTGGGTGCCTGATGGGTGCTTCTTGTCAAGTTTTAGTCGTCGGGACTCATTTCGAGCCTTAGAGGTCGTTTCTTGTCCGGTTGCCCTGTCTTCGACCTGGGAACCCAATTTTGGTCCTCGGGTCCCATTTTTTTTTGTCTCGCATCCCACTTTTGGCCTGTGGCCTTTTCGGGGTCGATTCTCGTTTTGGGCATCAGAGCATGTTTCTTCTCCTAAAACCCAATATTTGTTTATTAAGTCTCGGAACACATTTTTGTTCTCGTGGACCCATCATGGGTCTTGGAACGCATTTGTGGTCCTTGGGTCCCATTTTGCATCCCGAAACTTGTGTTTTGGTGCTTGATCCCTATTTTGGGTGCCCACCTTGCACCAAGTGCGCACCCGGGGCAAACCGAGCGCCTTGGTGCACCGGGGCAAGATCGAGCGTGCACCCGAGGCGCCCCGAACATGCACCAAGGTGCACTCGGCCCACATGTGAGCGCAGGTCGTTGCGCCCGAGGTGGTGTGTGGGCACCGCGTTGCAGACGGGACACTGCACGCACACGACGCCCCCTCCAGGTGCACGCACGTAGGCCGGGCCGGGTGCACACCCGACGCCCTAGCAAGGTGCGCGCACCCGGGCAGGGCTCACACTTGGCGAACGGGGCGCACTTCGCGAGGGAGGGTGTGCACCTCGACGGGGGTGGGTGGCCGGGGTGGATTCGCACGTGGGTCGCGGTTTGCTAAGTACACACTGCGACAAGCTCATAACGGGTGCGATCATACCAGCGTTAGTGCACCGGATCCCATCAGAACTCCGCAGTTAAGCGCGCTTGGGCCGGAGTAGTACTGGGATGGGTGACCTCCCGGGAAGTCCCGGTGTTGCACCCTTTTTTAGTTTTTCGCCGGGCGTCGCAATGCTATTTGAATAAACCTTTTGCCCGTTTGCGTTCTCGTCGGGGCCGGGCCGGGCCGGGGTGCGCTGCCCGCACTACCGCGCGCGCGGGGGCGACACCGAGCGCGCACCCGAGGCGCCCCGAGCACACAGGCCACGGTGCAACCCGGGCGTTGTGCGCGCACCCCGGTGCGCCCGAGGTGCTGCGCGCGCACCCAGGTGAAATCGGTGTGCACCTCGGCCAGTGCGCGCTCGGTCGAGTCGCGCACGTTGGCCAAGGTGCACGGTGATGTTTCTTACTCTAAGGTTCCGCACCAGACGCCCGGGACAGGTGAGCGAAGCTGGGCGGGGCCGGGTGCGCGGCCGGGGCAGGTGCACGCAGCTGGAGAGAGCTTTGGAGCACACTTCGGAGCGCACCAATGATGCGCTCCATTCAAAAGTTTCCTGAAAAGGCAAAAAAAGTTGAGATTATAGAATTTCCCACTTGAGAGATTGTAAAAAAAAAAAATTTAAAATGAAGGAAACGCGGGTGCCAAGGTGTGCGCAGCCCAGCCAAGGTGTGCGCACCAAGGCGCCCACCCTGGCGAAGGTGCACGCAAGGTGCGCACCCGAGGCAAACCGGACAATTAACCCAACTTTCGACTTCGCGCGCACCTTGGAGCGCACTTCGGAGCGCTCCTTGGTGCGCACCAATCTTGGGCACCTCGGAGTGCACCATGGCGCCCACCAAGGTGCGCACCCGGGGCAAACCGAGCTCCGACTTCGTGCGCACCTTGGAGCGCACGAAAGGTGCGCACCATGGCGCCCACCAAGGTGCGCAGCCCAGCCAAGGCGTGCGCATCAAGGTGCGCACCCTGGCGAAGGTGCGCACCCGGGGCAAACCGAGCTCCGACTTCGTGCGCACCTTGGAGCGCACAAAAGGTGCGCAACCCAGCCAAGGTGTGCGCACCCCGGTCAAACCGAGCTCCGAATCGTGCGCACCAGAGGTGCACGCCATCGTGCGCACCTTGGAGCACACTTCGGAGCCCTCCTTGGTGCGCGCCGATGTTGCGCACCTCGGAGCGCACCCGGGGAAAACAATGCAATTAACCCGACTTTCGACTTCGTGGGCACCTCGGAGCGCTCTCGGGTTCGCACCTCGGAGCACACCGAGGTGCGCACCTTTGATGCGCTGCCTTCACCAATTTCCAGAAAAGGCAAGAAAACATTGAGAAGGTGTGCGCACCGAGGTGCCCACCCTGGCGAAGGTGCACGCGAGGTGCGCACCCGGGGCAAACCGGGCTCCGACTTCGTGCACGCCGCACCTTGGAGCACACTTCGGAGCGCTCCTTGGTGCGCACCAGGGCGCGCAACCCAGCCGAGGTGCCCACCCCGGCGAAGGTGCACGCGAGGTGCGCACCCGGGGCAAACCGGGCTCCGACTTCGTGCACGCCATGGTGCCCACCGCGGCGAAGGTGCACGCGAGGTGCGCACCCGGGGCAAACCGGGCTCCGACTTCGTGCACGCCGCACCTTGGAGCACACTTCGGAGCGCTCCTTGGTGCGCACCATGGTGCCCACCAGGGCGCGCAACCCCGCCGAAGGTGCACGCGAGGTGCGCACCCGGGGCAAACCGGGCTCCGACTTCGTGCACGCCGCACCTTGGAGCACACTTCGGAGCGCTCCTTGGTGCGCACCATGGTGCCCACCAGGGCGCGCAACCCCGCCGAAGGTGCACGCGAGGTGCGCACCCGGGGCAAACCGGGCTCCGACTTCGTGCACGCCATGGTGCGCACCGCGGCGAAGGTGCGCACCCGGGGCAAACCGGGCTCCGACTTCGTGCACGCCGCACCTTGGAGCACACTTCGGAGCGCTCCTTGGTGCGCACCAGGGCGCGCAACCCAGCCGAGGTGCCCACCCCGGCGAAGGTGCACGCGAGGTGCGTACCCGGGGCAAACCGGGCTCCGACTTCGTGCACGCCGCACCTTGGAGCACACTTCGGAGCGCTCCTTGGTGCGCACCATGGTGCCCACCAGGCCGCGCAACCCAGCCAAGGTGTGCGCACCAAGGTGCACGCGAGGTGCGCACCCGGGGCAAACCGGGGTCCGACTTCGTGCACGCCGCACCTTGGAGCACACATCGGGGCGCTCCCGGGTTCGCACCGGCGTTGCGCACCGTGGTGGGCACCTCGGAGCACACCAAGGTGGGCAGCGAGGTGCGCACCTTTGATGCGATGCCTTCACTAATTTCCATAAAAGGCAAAAAAAAAACGAGATTTTAAAATTTCCGTTTTGAAAGATAGTGAGAAAAAGGGAATGCTGGTGCCATCTTGAGCCCGCCCTGGTGCGCAGCCCAGCCAAGGTGTGCGCACCAAGGTGCCCACCCTGGCGAAGGTGCGCGCCCGGGCAATTAACCCAACTTCCAACTTCGCGCGCGCCAGGGTGGGAGCGCACCCAACAACCGGGCCTGGGAAGAGCCAATGCGAGAAACCCCACCAAACGCTCTGACAAAAAAAGAGGGGGCGCTCCAGTAACCCCGCTTCGGAGCGCACCCTGGGCAAACCCAGCCAAGGTGCCCACCCCGGCCAAGGTGCAGGCGAGGTGCGCACCCGGGGCAAACCGGGCTCCGACAACGTGCACGCCGCACCTTGGAGCACACTTCGTAGCGCTCCCGGGTGCGCACCTCAGAGCACACCAAGGTGGGCAGCGAGGTGCGCACCTTTGATGCGCTGCCTTCACTAATTTCCAGAAAAGGCAAAAAAAAAAGGAGATTTTAAAATTTCCGTTTTGAAAGATAGTGAAAAAAACGGAACGCGCGTGCCATCTTGAGCCCGCCCTGGTGCGCAGCCCAGGTAAGGTGCCCACCCTGGCAAAGGTGCGCACCCGGGCAATTAACCCTACTTCCGACTTCGTGCGCGCCAGGGTGGCAACCGGGCCTCGGAAGAGCCAATGCGAGAAACCCCACCAAACGCTCCGACAAAAAAAGAGGCGGCGCTCCAATAACCCCGCTTCGGAGCGCAGCCGGGGCAAACCCAGCCAAGGTGCCCACCCCGACGAAGGTGCACGCGAGGTGCGCACCCGGGGCAAACCGGGCTCCGACAACGTGCACGCAGCACCTTGGAGCACACTTCGAAGCACTCCCGGGTGCCCACCGGCGTTGCGCACCGTGGTGGGCAGCGAGGTGCGCACCTTTGATGCGCTGCCTTCACTAATTTCCAGAAAAAGGCAAAAAAAAATGAGATTTTAAAATTTCCGTTTTGAAAGATAGTGAAAAAAAAGGAACGCGGGTGCCATCTTGAGCCCGCCCTGGTGCGCAGCCCAGGCAAGGCATGCGCACCAAGGTGCCCACCCGAGGTGCACACCCGGGGCAAACCGGGCTCCGACTTCGTGCAGGCCGCACCTTGGAGCACACTTCGGAGCGCTCCTTGGTGCGCACCATGGTGCCCACCAGGGCGCGCAACCCAGCCAAGGTCTGCACACTAAGGTGCCCACCCCGGCGAAGGTGCACGCGAGGTGCGCACCCGGGGCAAACCGGGCTCCGACTTCGTGCACGCCATGGTGCCCACCGCGGCGAAGGTGCACGCGAGGTGCGCACCCGGGGCAAACCGGGCTCCGACTTCGTGCACGCCGCACCTTGGAGCACACTTCGGAGCGCTCCTTGGTGCGCACCATGGTGCCCACCAGGGCGCGCAACCCAGCCAAGGTGTGCGCACCAAGGTGCACGCGAGGTGCGCACCCGGGGCAAACCGGGGTCCGACTTCGTGCACGCCGCACCTTGGAGCACACATCGGAGCGCTCCCAGGTTCGCACCAGCGTTGCGCACCTTTGATGCGCTGCCTTCACTAATTTCCAGAAAAGGCAAAAAAAAACGATATTTTAAAATTTCCGTTCTGAAAGATAGTGAAAAAAACGGAACGCGGGTGCCATCTTGAGCCCTTCCTGGTGCGCAGCCCAGGCAAGTTGTGCGCACCAAGGTGCCCACCCTGGCGGAGGTGCGCGCCCGGGGCAAACCGGGCTCCGACTTCGTGCACTGCATGGTGCCCACCAAGGCGCGCAACCCAGCCAAGGTGCCCACCGCAGCGAAGGTGCACGCGAGGTGCACACCCGGGGCAAACCGGGCTCCGACTTCGTGCACGCCGCACCTTGGAGCACACTTCAGAGCGCTCCTTGGTGCGCACCAGGGCGCGCAACCCAGCCGAGGTGCCCACCCCGGCGAAGGTGCACGCGAGGTGCGCACCCGGGGCAAACCGGGCTCCGACTTCGTGCACGCCATGGTGCCCACCGCGGCGAAGGTGTGCACCCGGGGCAAACCGGGCTCCGACTTCGTGCACGCCGCACCTTGGAGCACACTTCGGAGCGCTCCTTGGTGCGCACCATGGTGCCCACCAGGCCGCGCAACCCAGCCAAGGTGTGCGCACCAAGGTGCACGCGAGGTGCGCACCCGGGGCAAACCGGGGTCCGACTTCGTGCACGCCGCACCTTGGAGCACACATCGGGGCGCTCCCGGGTTCGCACCGGCGTTGCGCACCGTGGTGGGCACCTCGGAGCACACCAAGGTGGGCAGCGAGGTGCGCACCTTTGATGCGATGCCTTCACTAATTTCCATAAAAGGCAAAAAAAAAACGAGATTTTAAAATTTCCGTTTTGAAAGATAGTGAGAAAAAGGGAATGCTGGTGCCATCTTGAGCCCGCCCTGGTGCGCAGCCCAGCCAAGGTTTGCGCACCAAGGTGCCCACCCTGGCGAAGGTGCGCGCCCGGGCAATTAACCCAACTTCCAACTTCGCGCGCGCCAGGGTGGGAGCGCACCCAACAACCGGGCCTGGGAAGAGCCAATGCGAGAAACCCCACCAAACTCTCTGACAAAAAAAGAGGGGGCGCTCCAGTAACCCCGCTTCGGAGCGCACCCTGGGCAAACCCAGCCAAGGTGCCCACCCCGGCCAAGGTGCAGGCGAGGTGCGCACCCGGGGCAAACCGGGCTCCGACAACGTGCACGCCGCACCTTGGAGCACACTTCGTAGCGCTCCCGGGTGCGCACCTCAGAGCACACCAAGGTGGGCAGCGAGGTGCGCACCTTTGATGCGCTGCCTTCACTAATTTCCAGAAAAGGCAAAAAAAAAAGGAGATTTTAAAATTTCCGTTTTGAAAGATAGTGAAAAAAACGGAACGCGCGTGCCATCTTGAGCCCGCCCTGGTGCGCAGCCCAGGTAAGGTGCCACCCTGGCAAAGGTGCGCACCCGGGCAATTAACCCTACTTCCGACTTCGTGCGCGCCAGGGTGGCAACCGGGCCTCGGAAGAGCCAATGCGAGAAACCCCACCAAACGCTCCGACAAAAAAAGAGGCGGCGCTCCAATAACCCCGCTTCGGAGCGCAGCCGGGGCAAACCAAGCCAAGGTGCCCACCCCGACGAAGGTGCACGCGAGGTGCGCACCCGGGGCAAACCGGGCTCCGACAACGTGCACGCAGCACCTTGGAGCACACTTCGAAGCACTCCCGGGTGCCCACCGGCGTTGCGCACCGTGGTGGGCAGCGAGGTGCGCACCTTTGATGCGCTGCCTTCACTAATTTCCAGAAAAAGGCAAAAAAAAATGAGATTTTAAAATTTCCGTTTTGAAAGATAGTGAAAAAAAAGGAACGCGGGTGCCATCTTGAGCCCGCCCTGGTGCGCAGCCCAGGCAAGGCATGCGCACCAAGGTGCCCACCCGAGGTGCACACCCGGGGCAAACCGGGCTCCGACTTCGTGCAGGCCGCACCTTGGAGCACACTTCGGAGCGCTCCTTGGTGCGCACCATGGTGCCCACCAGGGCGCACCCGAGGCAAACCGGGCTCCGACTTCGTGCACGCCGCACCTTGGAGCACACATCGGAGCGCTCCCAGGTTCGCACCAGCGTTGCGCACCTTTGATGCGCTGCCTTCACTAATTTCCAGAAAAGGCAAAAAAAAACGATATTTTAAAATTTCCGTTCTGAAAGATAGTGAAAAAAACGGAACGCGGGTGCCATCTTGAGCCCTTCCTGATGCGCAGCCCAGGCAAGTTGTGCGCACCAAGGTGCCCACCCTGGCGGAGGTGCGCGCCCGGGGCAAACCGGGCTCCGACTTCGTGCACTGCATGGTGCCCACCAAGGCGCGCAACCCAGCCAAGGTGCCCACCGCAGCGAAGGTGCACGCGAGGTGCGCACCCGAGGTGCACACCCGGGGCAAACCGGGCTCCGACTTCGTGCACGCCGCACCTTGGAGCACACTTCAGAGCGCTCCTTGGTACGCACCAGGGCGCGCAACCCAGCCAAGGTGCTCACCCCGGCGAAGGTGCACGCGAGGTGCGCACCCGGGGCAAACCGGGCTCGGACTTCGTGCACGCCGCACCTTGGAGCACACATCGGAGCGCTCCCGGGTTCGCACCAGCATTGCGCACCTTTGATGCGCTGCCTTCACTAATTTCCAGAAAAGGCAAAAAAAAGAAAAAAATGAGATTTTAAAATTTCCGTTTTGAAAGATAGTGAAAAAAACGGAACGCGGGTGCCATCTTGAGCCCGCCCTGGTGTGCAGCCCAGGCAAGTTGTGCGCACCAAGGCACCCACCCTGGCCAAGGTGGGTCACGGGGTGGGTCCTAGGGTGGGTAACGGGGTGGGTACTAAGGTGCGTGCCAAGGTGGGTCATAGGGTGGGTGCCAAGGTGGGCACCAGGGTGGGTGTGCACCAACCCTAGCCAGGGTAGGTCACGGGGTGGTTGTCGGGGTGGGCGTCAAGGAGCCAAGGTGGGTGGCAAGTAGCCAAGTTGCGTGCCAAGGTGGGTGTCGGGGTGGGTGCCAAGGATCCAAGGTGGGTGCCAAGGAACCAAGGTGGGTGTCTGGGTGGGTGCCGAGGTGGGAGCCAGGGTGGGTCCCAAGGTGAGTGCAAAGGTGGGTGCCAGGGTCAAGGTGAGTGCCAATGTGGGTTCCAAGGTGCCAGGGTCAGGGTGAGTGCCAATGTGGGTTCAAAGGTGCTAAGTTGGGTGCGAGGTTGGGTGCGAGGGTGGGTGGGTGCCAAGGTGTGCTAGGTGGAAGCCCGGGTGGGTCGGCATCCCATGGGTGTCGAGTTGGGTGCCTGATGGGTGCTTCTTGTCAAGTTTTAGTCGTCGGGACTCATTTCGAGCCTTAGAGGTCGTTTCTTGTCCGGTTGCCCTGTCTTCGACCTGGGAACCCAATTTTGGTCCTCGGGTCCCATTTTTTTTTGTCTCGCATCCCACTTTTGGCCTGTGGCCTTTTCGGGGTCGATTCTCGTTTTGGGCATCAGAGCATGTTTCTTCTCCTAAAACCCAATATTTGTTTATTAAGTCTCGGAACACATTTTTGTTCTCGTGGACCCATCATGGGTCTTGGAACGCATTTGTGGTCCTTGGGTCCCATTTTGCATCCCGAAACTTGTGTTTTGGTGCTTGATCCCTATTTTGGGTGCCCACCTTGCACCAAGTGCGCACCCGGGGCAAACCGAGCGCCTTGGTGCACCGGGGCAAGATCGAGCGTGCACCCGAGGCGCCCCGAACATGCACCAAGGTGCACTCGGCCCACATGTGAGCGCAGGTCGTTGCGCCCGAGGTGGTGTGTGGGCACCGCGTTGCAGACGGGACACTGCACGCACACGACGCCCCCTCCAGGTGCACGCACGTAGGCCGGGCCGGGTGCACACCCGACGCCCTAGCAAGGTGCGCGCACCCGGGCAGGGCTCACACTTGGCGAACGGGGCGCACTTCGCGAGGGAGGGTGTGCACCTCGACGGGGGTGGGTGGCCGGGGTGGATTCGCACGTGGGTCGCGGTTTGCTAAGTACACACTGCGACAAGCTCATAACGGGTGCGATCATACCAGCGTTAGTGCACCGGATCCCATCAGAACTCCGCAGTTAAGCGCGCTTGGGCCGGAGTAGTACTGGGATGGGTGACCTCCCGGGAAGTCCCGGTGTTGCACCCTTTTTTAGTTTTTCGCCGGGCGTCGCAATGCTATTTGAATAAACCTTTTGCCCGTTTGCGTTCTCGTCGGGGCCGGGCCGGGCCGGGGTGCGCTGCCCGCACTACCGCGCGCGCGGGGGCGACACCGAGCGCGCACCCGAGGCGCCCCGAGCACACAGGCCACGGTGCAACCCGGGCGTTGTGCGCGCACCCCGGTGCGCCCGAGGTGCTGCGCGCGCACCCAGGTGAAATCGGTGTGCACCTCGGCCAGTGCGCGCTCGGTCGAGTCGCGCACGTTGGCCAAGGTGCACGGTGATGTTTCTTACTCTAAGGTTCCGCACCAGACGCCCGGGACAGGTGAGCGAAGCTGGGCGGGGCCGGGTGCGCGGCCGGGGCAGGTGCACGCAGCTGGAGAGAGCTTTGGAGCACACTTCGGAGCGCACCAATGATGCGCTCCATTCAAAAGTTTCCTGAAAAGGCAAAAAAAGTTGAGATTATAGAATTTCCCACTTGAGAGATTGTAAAAAAAAAAAATTTAAAATGAAGGAAACGCGGGTGCCAAGGTGTGCGCAGCCCAGCCAAGGTGTGCGCACCAAGGCGCCCACCCTGGCGAAGGTGCACGCAAGGTGCGCACCCGAGGCAAACCGGACAATTAACCCAACTTTCGACTTCGCGCGCACCTTGGAGCGCACTTCGGAGCGCTCCTTGGTGCGCACCAATCTTGGGCACCTCGGAGTGCACCATGGCGCCCACCAAGGTGCGCACCCGGGGCAAACCGAGCTCCGACTTCGTGCGCACCTTGGAGCGCACGAAAGGTGCGCACCATGGCGCCCACCAAGGTGCGCAGCCCAGCCAAGGCGTGCGCATCAAGGTGCGCACCCTGGCGAAGGTGCGCACCCGGGGCAAACCGAGCTCCGACTTCGTGCGCACCTTGGAGCGCACAAAAGGTGCGCAACCCAGCCAAGGTGTGCGCACCCCGGTCAAACCGAGCTCCGAATCGTGCGCACCAGAGGTGCACGCCATCGTGCGCACCTTGGAGCACACTTCGGAGCCCTCCTTGGTGCGCGCCGATGTTGCGCACCTCGGAGCGCACCCGGGGAAAACAATGCAATTAACCCGACTTTCGACTTCGTGGGCACCTCGGAGCGCTCTCGGGTTCGCACCTCGGAGCACACCGAGGTGCGCACCTTTGATGCGCTGCCTTCACCAATTTCCAGAAAAGGCAAGAAAACATTGAGAAGGTGTGCGCACCGAGGTGCCCACCCTGGCGAAGGTGCACGCGAGGTGCGCACCCGGGGCAAACCGGGCTCCGACTTCGTGCACGCCGCACCTTGGAGCACACTTCGGAGCGCTCCTTGGTGCGCACCAGGGCGCGCAACCCAGCCGAGGTGCCCACCCCGGCGAAGGTGCACGCGAGGTGCGCACCCGGGGCAAACCGGGCTCCGACTTCGTGCACGCCATGGTGCCCACCGCGGCGAAGGTGCACGCGAGGTGCGCACCCGGGGCAAACCGGGCTCCGACTTCGTGCACGCCGCACCTTGGAGCACACTTCGGAGCGCTCCTTGGTGCGCACCATGGTGCCCACCAGGGCGCGCAACCCCGCCGAAGGTGCACGCGAGGTGCGCACCCGGGGCAAACCGGGCTCCGACTTCGTGCACGCCGCACCTTGGAGCACACTTCGGAGCGCTCCTTGGTGCGCACCATGGTGCCCACCAGGGCGCGCAACCCCGCCGAAGGTGCACGCGAGGTGCGCACCCGGGGCAAACCGGGCTCCGACTTCGTGCACGCCATGGTGCGCACCGCGGCGAAGGTGCGCACCCGGGGCAAACCGGGCTCCGACTTCGTGCACGCCGCACCTTGGAGCACACTTCGGAGCGCTCCTTGGTGCGCACCAGGGCGCGCAACCCAGCCGAGGTGCCCACCCCGGCGAAGGTGCACGCGAGGTGCGTACCCGGGGCAAACCGGGCTCCGACTTCGTGCACGCCGCACCTTGGAGCACACTTCGGAGCGCTCCTTGGTGCGCACCATGGTGCCCACCAGGCCGCGCAACCCAGCCAAGGTGTGCGCACCAAGGTGCACGCGAGGTGCGCACCCGGGGCAAACCGGGGTCCGACTTCGTGCACGTCGCACCTTGGAGCACACATCGGGGCGCTCCCGGGTTCGCACCGGCGTTGCGCACCGTGGTGGGCACCTCGGAGCACACCAAGGTGGGCAGCGAGGTGCGCACCTTTGATGCGATGCCTTCACTAATTTCCATAAAAGGCAAAAAAAAAACGAGATTTTAAAATTTCCGTTTTGAAAGATAGTGAGAAAAAGGGAATGCTGGTGCCATCTTGAGCCCGCCCTGGTGCGCAGCCCAGCCAAGGTGTGCGCACCAAGGTGCCCACCCTGGCGAAGGTGCGCGCCCGGGCAATTAACCCAACTTCCAACTTCGCGCGCGCCAGGGTGGGAGCGCACCCAACAACCGGGCCTGGGAAGAGCCAATGCGAGAAACCCCACCAAACGCTCTGACAAAAAAAGAGGGGGCGCTCCAGTAACCCCGCTTCGGAGCGCACCCTGGGCAAACCCAGCCAAGGTGCCCACCCCGGCCAAGGTGCAGGCGAGGTGCGCACCCGGGGCAAACCGGGCTCCGACAACGTGCACGCCGCACCTTGGAGCACACTTCGTAGCGCTCCCGGGTGCGCACCTCAGAGCACACCAAGGTGGGCAGCGAGGTGCGCACCTTTGATGCGCTGCCTTCACTAATTTCCAGAAAAGGCAAAAAAAAAAGGAGATTTTAAAATTTCCGTTTTGAAAGATAGTGAAAAAAACGGAACGCGCGTGCCATCTTGAGCCCGCCCTGGTGCGCAGCCCAGGTAAGGTGCCCACCCTGGCAAAGGTGCGCACCCGGGCAATTAACCCTACTTCCGACTTCGTGCGCGCCAGGGTGGCAACCGGGCCTCGGAAGAGCCAATGCGAGAAACCCCACCAAACGCTCCGACAAAAAAAGAGGCGGCGCTCCAATAACCCCTCTTCGGAGCGCAGCCGGGGCAAACCCAGCCAAGGTGCCCACCCCGACGAAGGTGCACGCGAGGTGCGCACCCGGGGCAAACCGGGCTCCGACAACGTGCACGCAGCACCTTGGAGCACACTTCGAAGCACTCCCGGGTGCCCACCGGCGTTGCGCACCGTGGTGGGCAGCGAGGTGCGCACCTTTGATGCGCTGCCTTCACTAATTTCCAGAAAAAGGCAAAAAAAAATGAGATTTTAAAATTTCCGTTTTGAAAGATAGTGAAAAAAAAGGAACGCGGGTGCCATCTTGAGCCCTCCCTGGTGCGCAGCCCAGGCAAGGCATGCGCACCAAGGTGCCCACCCGAGGTGCACACCCGGGGCAAACCGGGCTCCGACTTCGTGCAGGCCGCACCTTGGAGCACACTTCGGAGCGCTCCTTGGTGCGCACCATGGTGCCCACCAGGGCGCGCAACCCAGCCAAGGTCTGCACACTAAGGTGCCCACCCCGGCGAAGGTGCACGCGAGGTGCGCACCCGGGGCAAACCGGGCTCCGACTTCGTGCACGCCATGGTGCCCACCGCGGCGAAGGTGCACGCGAGGTGCGCACCCGGGGCAAACCGGGCTCCGACTTCGTGCACGCCGCACCTTGGAGCACACTTCGGAGCGCTCCTTGGTGCGCACCATGGTGCCCACCAGGGCGCGCAACCCAGCCAAGGTGTGCGCACCAAGGTGCACGCGAGGTGCGCACCCGGGGCAAACCGGGGTCCGACTTCGTGCACGCCGCACCTTGGAGCACACATCGGAGCGCTCCCAGGTTCGCACCAGCGTTGCGCACCTTTGATGCGCTGCCTTCACTAATTTCCAGAAAAGGCAAAAAAAAACGATATTTTAAAATTTCCGTTCTGAAAGATAGTGAAAAAAACGGAACGCGGGTGCCATCTTGAGCCCTTCCTGGTGCGCAGCCCAGGCAAGTTGTGCGCACCAAGGTGCCCACCCTGGCGGAGGTGCGCGCCCGGGGCAAACCGGGCTCCGACTTCGTGCACTGCATGGTGCCCACCAAGGCGCGCAACCCAGCCAAGGTGCCCACCGCAGCGAAGGTGCACGCGAGGTGCACACCCGGGGCAAACCGGGCTCCGACTTCGTGCACGCCGCACCTTGGAGCACACTTCAGAGCGCTCCTTGGTGCGCACCAGGGCGCGCAACCCAGCCGAGGTGCCCACCCCGGCGAAGGTGCACGCGAGGTGCGCACCCGGGGCAAACCGGGCTCCGACTTCGTGCACGCCATGGTGCCCACCGCGGCGAAGGTGCGCACCCGGGGCAAACCGGGCTCCGACTTCGTGCACGCCGCACCTTGGAGCACACTTCGGAGCGCTCCTTGGTGCGCACCATGGTGCCCACCAGGCCGCGCAACCCAGCCAAGGTGTGCGCACCAAGGTGCACGCGAGGTGCGCACCCGGGGCAAACCGGGGTCCGACTTCGTGCACGCCGCACCTTGGAGCACACATCGGGGCGCTCCCGGGTTCGCACCGGCGTTGCGCACCGTGGTGGGCACCTCGGAGCACACCAAGGTGGGCAGCGAGGTGCGCACCTTTGATGCGATGCCTTCACTAATTTCCATAAAAGGCAAAAAAAAAACGAGATTTTAAAATTTCCGTTTTGAAAGATAGTGAGAAAAAGGGAATGCTGGTGCCATCTTGAGCCCGCCCTGGTGCGCAGCCCAGCCAAGGTTTGCGCACCAAGGTGCCCACCCTGGCGAAGGTGCGCGCCCGGGCAATTAACCCAACTTCCAACTTCGCGCGCGCCAGGGTGGGAGCGCACCCAACAACCGGGCCTGGGAAGAGCCAATGCGAGAAACCCCACCAAACTCTCTGACAAAAAAAGAGGGGGCGCTCCAGTAACCCCGCTTCGGAGCGCACCCTGGGCAAACCCAGCCAAGGTGCCCACCCCGGCCAAGGTGCAGGCGAGGTGCGCACCCGGGGCAAACCGGGCTCCGACAACGTGCACGCCGCACCTTGGAGCACACTTCGTAGCGCTCCCGGGTGCGCACCTCAGAGCACACCAAGGTGGGCAGCGAGGTGCGCACCTTTGATGCGCTGCCTTCACTAATTTCCAGAAAAGGCAAAAAAAAAAGGAGATTTTAAAATTTCCGTTTTGAAAGATAGTGAAAAAAACGGAACGCGCGTGCCATCTTGAGCCCGCCCTGGTGCGCAGCCCAGGTAAGGTGCCACCCTGGCAAAGGTGCGCACCCGGGCAATTAACCCTACTTCCGACTTCGTGCGCGCCAGGGTGGCAACCGGGCCTCGGAAGAGCCAATGCGAGAAACCCCACCAAACGCTCCGACAAAAAAAGAGGCGGCGCTCCAATAACCCCGCTTCGGAGCGCAGCCGGGGCAAACCAAGCCAAGGTGCCCACCCCGACGAAGGTGCACGCGAGGTGCGCACCCGGGGCAAACCGGGCTCCGACAACGTGCACGCAGCACCTTGGAGCACACTTCGAAGCACTCCCGGGTGCCCACCGGCGTTGCGCACCGTGGTGGGCAGCGAGGTGCGCACCTTTGATGCGCTGCCTTCACTAATTTCCAGAAAAAGGCAAAAAAAAATGAGATTTTAAAATTTCCGTTTTGAAAGATAGTGAAAAAAAAGGAACGCGGGTGCCATCTTGAGCCCGCCCTGGTGCGCAGCCCAGGCAAGGCATGCGCACCAAGGTGCCCACCCGAGGTGCACACCCGGGGCAAACCGGGCTCCGACTTCGTGCAGGCCGCACCTTGGAGCACACTTCGGAGCGCTCCTTGGTGCGCACCATGGTGCCCACCAGGGCGCACCCGAGGCAAACCGGGCTCCGACTTCGTGCACGCCGCACCTTGGAGCACACATCGGAGCGCTCCCAGGTTCGCACCAGCGTTGCGCACCTTTGATGCGCTGCCTTCACTAATTTCCAGAAAAGGCAAAAAAAAACGATATTTTAAAATTTCCGTTCTGAAAGATAGTGAAAAAAACGGAACGCGGGTGCCATCTTGAGCCCTTCCTGATGCGCAGCCCAGGCAAGTTGTGCGCACCAAGGTGCCCACCCTGGCGGAGGTGCGCGCCCGGGGCAAACCGGGCTCCGACTTCGTGCACTGCATGGTGCCCACCAAGGCGCGCAACCCAGCCAAGGTGCCCACCGCAGCGAAGGTGCACGCGAGGTGCGCACCCGAGGTGCACACCCGGGGCAAACCGGGCTCCGACTTCGTGCACGCCGCACCTTGGAGCACACTTCAGAGCGCTCCTTGGTACGCACCAGGGCGCGCAACCCAGCCAAGGTGCTCACCCCGGCGAAGGTGCACGCGAGGTGCGCACCCGGGGCAAACCGGGCTCGGACTTCGTGCACGCCGCACCTTGGAGCACACATCGGAGCGCTCCCGGGTTCGCACCAGCATTGCGCACCTTTGATGCGCTGCCTTCACTAATTTCCAGAAAAGGCAAAAAAAAGAAAAAAATGAGATTTTAAAATTTCCGTTTTGAAAGATAGTGAAAAAAACGGAACGCGGGTGCCATCTTGAGCCCGCCCTGGTGTGCAGCCCAGGCAAGTTGTGCGCACCAAGGCACCCACCCTGGCCAAGGTGGGTCACGGGGTGGGTCCTAGGGTGGGTAACGGGGTGGGTACTAAGGTGCGTGCCAAGGTGGGTCATAGGGTGGGTGCCAAGGTGGGCACCAGGGTGGGTGTGCACCAACCCTAGCCAGGGTAGGTCACGGGGTGGTTGTCGGGGTGGGCGTCAAGGAGCCAAGGTGGGTGGCAAGTAGCCAAGTTGCGTGCCAAGGTGGGTGTCGGGGTGGGTGCCAAGGATCCAAGGTGGGTGCCAAGGAACCAAGGTGGGTGTCTGGGTGGGTGCCGAGGTGGGAGCCAGGGTGGGTCCCAAGGTGAGTGCAAAGGTGGGTGCCAGGGTCAAGGTGAGTGCCAATGTGGGTTCCAAGGTGCCAGGGTCAGGGTGAGTGCCAATGTGGGTTCAAAGGTGCTAAGTTGGGTGCGAGGTTGGGTGCGAGGGTGGGTGGGTGCCAAGGTGTGCTAGGTGGAAGCCCGGGTGGGTCGGCATCCCATGGGTGTCGAGTTGGGTGCCTGATGGGTGCTTCTTGTCAAGTTTTAGTCGTCGGGACTCATTTCGAGCCTTAGAGGTCGTTTCTTGTCCGGTTGCCCTGTCTTCGACCTGGGAACCCAATTTTGGTCCTCGGGTCCCATTTTTTTTTGTCTCGCATCCCACTTTTGGCCTGTGGCCTTTTCGGGGTCGATTCTCGTTTTGGGCATCAGAGCATGTTTCTTCTCCTAAAACCCAATATTTGTTTATTAAGTCTCGGAACACATTTTTGTTCTCGTGGACCCATCATGGGTCTTGGAACGCATTTGTGGTCCTTGGGTCCCATTTTGCATCCCGAAACTTGTGTTTTGGTGCTTGATCCCTATTTTGGGTGCCCACCTTGCACCAAGTGCGCACCCGGGGCAAACCGAGCGCCTTGGTGCACCGGGGCAAGATCGAGCGTGCACCCGAGGCGCCCCGAACATGCACCAAGGTGCACTCGGCCCACATGTGAGCGCAGGTCGTTGCGCCCGAGGTGGTGTGTGGGCACCGCGTTGCAGACGGGACACTGCACGCACACGACGCCCCCTCCAGGTGCACGCACGTAGGCCGGGCCGGGTGCACACCCGACGCCCTAGCAAGGTGCGCGCACCCGGGCAGGGCTCACACTTGGCGAACGGGGCGCACTTCGCGAGGGAGGGTGTGCACCTCGACGGGGGTGGGTGGCCGGGGTGGATTCGCACGTGGGTCGCGGTTTGCTAAGTACACACTGCGACAAGCTCATAACGGGTGCGATCATACCAGCGTTAGTGCACCGGATCCCATCAGAACTCCGCAGTTAAGCGCGCTTGGGCCGGAGTAGTACTGGGATGGGTGACCTCCCGGGAAGTCCCGGTGTTGCACCCTTTTTTAGTTTTTCGCCGGGCGTCGCAATGCTATTTGAATAAACCTTTTGCCCGTTTGCGTTCTCGTCGGGGCCGGGCCGGGCCGGGGTGCGCTGCCCGCACTACCGCGCGCGCGGGGGCGACACCGAGCGCGCACCCGAGGCGCCCCGAGCACACAGGCCACGGTGCAACCCGGGCGTTGTGCGCGCACCCCGGTGCGCCCGAGGTGCTGCGCGCGCACCCAGGTGAAATCGGTGTGCACCTCGGCCAGTGCGCGCTCGGTCGAGTCGCGCACGTTGGCCAAGGTGCACGGTGATGTTTCTTACTCTAAGGTTCCGCACCAGACGCCCGGGACAGGTGAGCGAAGCTGGGCGGGGCCGGGTGCGCGGCCGGGGCAGGTGCACGCAGCTGGAGAGAGCTTTGGAGCACACTTCGGAGCGCACCAATGATGCGCTCCATTCAAAAGTTTCCTGAAAAGGCAAAAAAAGTTGAGATTATAGAATTTCCCACTTGAGAGATTGTAAAAAAAAAAAATTTAAAATGAAGGAAACGCGGGTGCCAAGGTGTGCGCAGCCCAGCCAAGGTGTGCGCACCAAGGCGCCCACCCTGGCGAAGGTGCACGCAAGGTGCGCACCCGAGGCAAACCGGACAATTAACCCAACTTTCGACTTCGCGCGCACCTTGGAGCGCACTTCGGAGCGCTCCTTGGTGCGCACCAATCTTGGGCACCTCGGAGTGCACCATGGCGCCCACCAAGGTGCGCACCCGGGGCAAACCGAGCTCCGACTTCGTGCGCACCTTGGAGCGCACGAAAGGTGCGCACCATGGCGCCCACCAAGGTGCGCAGCCCAGCCAAGGCGTGCGCACCAAGGTGCGCACCCTGGCGAAGGTGCGCACCCGGGGCAAACCGAGCTCCGACTTCGTGCGCACCTTGGAGCGCACAAAAGGTGCGCAACCCAGCCAAGGTGTGCGCACCCCGGTCAAACCGAGCTCCGAATCGTGCGCACCAGAGGTGCACGCCATCGTGCGCACCTTGGAGCACACTTCGGAGCCCTCCTTGGTGCGCGCCGATGTTGCGCACCTCGGAGCGCACCCGGGGAAAACAATGCAATTAACCCGACTTTCGACTTCGTGGGCACCTCGGAGCGCTCTCGGGTTCGCACCTCGGAGCACACCGAGGTGCGCACCTTTGATGCGCTGCCTTCACCAATTTCCAGAAAAGGCAAGAAAACATTGAGAAGGTGTGCGCACCGAGGTGCCCACCCTGGCGAAGGTGCACGCGAGGTGCGCACCCGGGGCAAACCGGGCTCCGACTTCGTGCACGCCGCACCTTGGAGCACACTTCGGAGCGCTCCTTGGTGCGCACCAGGGCGCGCAACCCAGCCGAGGTGCCCACCCCGGCGAAGGTGCACGCGAGGTGCGCACCCGGGGCAAACCGGGCTCCGACTTCGTGCACGCCATGGTGCCCACCGCGGCGAAGGTGCACGCGAGGTGCGCACCCGGGGCAAACCGGGCTCCGACTTCGTGCACGCCGCACCTTGGAGCACACTTCGGAGCGCTCCTTGGTGCGCACCATGGTGCCCACCAGGGCGCGCAACCCCGCCGAAGGTGCACGCGAGGTGCGCACCCGGGGCAAACCGGGCTCCGACTTCGTGCACGCCGCACCTTGGAGCACACTTCGGAGCGCTCCTTGGTGCGCACCATGGTGCCCACCAGGGCGCGCAACCCCGCCGAAGGTGCACGCGAGGTGCGCACCCGGGGCAAACCGGGCTCCGACTTCGTGCACGCCATGGTGCGCACCGCGGCGAAGGTGCGCACCCGGGGCAAACCGGGCTCCGACTTCGTGCACGCCGCACCTTGGAGCACACTTCGGAGCGCTCCTTGGTGCGCACCAGGGCGCGCAACCCAGCCGAGGTGCCCACCCCGGCGAAGGTGCACGCGAGGTGCGTACCCGGGGCAAACCGGGCTCCGACTTCGTGCACGCCGCACCTTGGAGCACACTTCGGAGCGCTCCTTGGTGCGCACCATGGTGCCCACCAGGCCGCGCAACCCAGCCAAGGTGTGCGCACCAAGGTGCACGCGAGGTGCGCACCCGGGGCAAACCGGGGTCCGACTTCGTGCACGCCGCACCTTGGAGCACACATCGGGGCGCTCCCGGGTTCGCACCGGCGTTGCGCACCGTGGTGGGCACCTCGGAGCACACCAAGGTGGGCAGCGAGGTGCGCACCTTTGATGCGATGCCTTCACTAATTTCCATAAAAGGCAAAAAAAAAACGAGATTTTAAAATTTCCGTTTTGAAAGATAGTGAGAAAAAGGGAATGCTGGTGCCATCTTGAGCCCGCCCTGGTGCGCAGCCCAGCCAAGGTGTGCGCACCAAGGTGCCCACCCTGGCGAAGGTGCGCGCCCGGGCAATTAACCCAACTTCCAACTTCGCGCGCGCCAGGGTGGGAGCGCACCCAACAACCGGGCCTGGGAAGAGCCAATGCGAGAAACCCCACCAAACGCTCTGACAAAAAAAGAGGGGGCGCTCCAGTAACCCCGCTTCGGAGCGCACCCTGGGCAAACCCAGCCAAGGTGCCCACCCCGGCCAAGGTGCAGGCGAGGTGCGCACCCGGGGCAAACCGGGCTCCGACAACGTGCACGCCGCACCTTGGAGCACACTTCGTAGCGCTCCCGGGTGCGCACCTCAGAGCACACCAAGGTGGGCAGCGAGGTGCGCACCTTTGATGCGCTGCCTTCACTAATTTCCAGAAAAGGCAAAAAAAAAAGGAGATTTTAAAATTTCCGTTTTGAAAGATAGTGAAAAAAACGGAACGCGCGTGCCATCTTGAGCCCGCCCTGGTGCGCAGCCCAGGTAAGGTGCCCACCCTGGCAAAGGTGCGCACCCGGGCAATTAACCCTACTTCCGACTTCGTGCGCGCCAGGGTGGCAACCGGGCCTCGGAAGAGCCAATGCGAGAAACCCCACCAAACGCTCCGACAAAAAAAGAGGCGGCGCTCCAATAACCCCGCTTCGGAGCGCAGCCGGGGCAAACCCAGCCAAGGTGCCCACCCCGACGAAGGTGCACGCGAGGTGCGCACCCGGGGCAAACCGGGCTCCGACAACGTGCACGCAGCACCTTGGAGCACACTTCGAAGCACTCCCGGGTGCCCACCGGCGTTGCGCACCGTGGTGGGCAGCGAGGTGCGCACCTTTGATGCGCTGCCTTCACTAATTTCCAGAAAAAGGCAAAAAAAAATGAGATTTTAAAATTTCCGTTTTGAAAGATAGTGAAAAAAAAGGAACGCGGGTGCCATCTTGAGCCCGCCCTGGTGCGCAGCCCAGGCAAGGCATGCGCACCAAGGTGCCCACCCGAGGTGCACACCCGGGGCAAACCGGGCTCCGACTTCGTGCAGGCCGCACCTTGGAGCACACTTCGGAGCGCTCCTTGGTGCGCACCATGGTGCCCACCAGGGCGCGCAACCCAGCCAAGGTCTGCACACTAAGGTGCCCACCCCGGCGAAGGTGCACGCGAGGTGCGCACCCGGGGCAAACCGGGCTCCGACTTCGTGCACGCCATGGTGCCCACCGCGGCGAAGGTGCACGCGAGGTGCGCACCCGGGGCAAACCGGGCTCCGACTTCGTGCACGCCGCACCTTGGAGCACACTTCGGAGCGCTCCTTGGTGCGCACCATGGTGCCCACCAGGGCGCGCAACCCAGCCAAGGTGTGCGCACCAAGGTGCACGCGAGGTGCGCACCCGGGGCAAACCGGGGTCCGACTTCGTGCACGCCGCACCTTGGAGCACACATCGGAGCGCTCCCAGGTTCGCACCAGCGTTGCGCACCTTTGATGCGCTGCCTTCACTAATTTCCAGAAAAGGCAAAAAAAAACGATATTTTAAAATTTCCGTTCTGAAAGATAGTGAAAAAAACGGAACGCGGGTGCCATCTTGAGCCCTTCCTGGTGCGCAGCCCAGGCAAGTTGTGCGCACCAAGGTGCCCACCCTGGCGGAGGTGCGCGCCCGGGGCAAACCGGGCTCCGACTTCGTGCACTGCATGGTGCCCACCAAGGCGCGCAACCCAGCCAAGGTGCCCACCGCAGCGAAGGTGCACGCGAGGTGCACACCCGGGGCAAACCGGGCTCCGACTTCGTGCACGCCGCACCTTGGAGCACACTTCAGAGCGCTCCTTGGTGCGCACCAGGGCGCGCAACCCAGCCGAGGTGCCCACCCCGGCGAAGGTGCACGCGAGGTGCGCACCCGGGGCAAACCGGGCTCCGACTTCGTGCACGCCATGGTGCCCACCGCGGCGAAGGTGCGCACCCGGGGCAAACCGGGCTCCGACTTCGTGCACGCCGCACCTTGGAGCACACTTCGGAGCGCTCCTTGGTGCGCACCATGGTGCCCACCAGGCCGCGCAACCCAGCCAAGGTGTGCGCACCAAGGTGCACGCGAGGTGCGCACCCGGGGCAAACCGGGGTCCGACTTCGTGCACGCCGCACCTTGGAGCACACATCGGGGCGCTCCCGGGTTCGCACCGGCGTTGCGCACCGTGGTGGGCACCTCGGAGCACACCAAGGTGGGCAGCGAGGTGCGCACCTTTGATGCGATGCCTTCACTAATTTCCATAAAAGGCAAAAAAAAAACGAGATTTTAAAATTTCCGTTTTGAAAGATAGTGAGAAAAAGGGAATGCTGGTGCCATCTTGAGCCCGCCCTGGTGCGCAGCCCAGCCAAGGTTTGCGCACCAAGGTGCCCACCCTGGCGAAGGTGCGCGCCCGGGCAATTAACCCAACTTCCAACTTCGCGCGCGCCAGGGTGGGAGCGCACCCAACAACCGGGCCTGGGAAGAGCCAATGCGAGAAACCCCACCAAACTCTCTGACAAAAAAAGAGGGGGCGCTCCAGTAACCCCGCTTCGGAGCGCACCCTGGGCAAACCCAGCCAAGGTGCCCACCCCGGCCAAGGTGCAGGCGAGGTGCGCACCCGGGGCAAACCGGGCTCCGACAACGTGCACGCCGCACCTTGGAGCACACTTCGTAGCGCTCCCGGGTGCGCACCTCAGAGCACACCAAGGTGGGCAGCGAGGTGCGCACCTTTGATGCGCTGCCTTCACTAATTTCCAGAAAAGGCAAAAAAAAAAGGAGATTTTAAAATTTCCGTTTTGAAAGATAGTGAAAAAAACGGAACGCGCGTGCCATCTTGAGCCCGCCCTGGTGCGCAGCCCAGGTAAGGTGCCACCCTGGCAAAGGTGCGCACCCGGGCAATTAACCCTACTTCCGACTTCGTGCGCGCCAGGGTGGCAACCGGGCCTCGGAAGAGCCAATGCGAGAAACCCCACCAAACGCTCCGACAAAAAAAGAGGCGGCGCTCCAATAACCCCGCTTCGGAGCGCAGCCGGGGCAAACCAAGCCAAGGTGCCCACCCCGACGAAGGTGCACGCGAGGTGCGCACCCGGGGCAAACCGGGCTCCGACAACGTGCACGCAGCACCTTGGAGCACACTTCGAAGCACTCCCGGGTGCCCACCGGCGTTGCGCACCGTGGTGGGCAGCGAGGTGCGCACCTTTGATGCGCTGCCTTCACTAATTTCCAGAAAAAGGCAAAAAAAAATGAGATTTTAAAATTTCCGTTTTGAAAGATAGTGAAAAAAAAGGAACGCGGGTGCCATCTTGAGCCCGCCCTGGTGCGCAGCCCAGGCAAGGCATGCGCACCAAGGTGCCCACCCGAGGTGCACACCCGGGGCAAACCGGGCTCCGACTTCGTGCAGGCCGCACCTTGGAGCACACTTCGGAGCGCTCCTTGGTGCGCACCATGGTGCCCACCAGGGCGCACCCGAGGCAAACCGGGCTCCGACTTCGTGCACGCCGCACCTTGGAGCACACATCGGAGCGCTCCCAGGTTCGCACCAGCGTTGCGCACCTTTGATGCGCTGCCTTCACTAATTTCCAGAAAAGGCAAAAAAAAACGATATTTTAAAATTTCCGTTCTGAAAGATAGTGAAAAAAACGGAACGCGGGTGCCATCTTGAGCCCTTCCTGATGCGCAGCCCAGGCAAGTTGTGCGCACCAAGGTGCCCACCCTGGCGGAGGTGCGCGCCCGGGGCAAACCGGGCTCCGACTTCGTGCACTGCATGGTGCCCACCAAGGCGCGCAACCCAGCCAAGGTGCCCACCGCAGCGAAGGTGCACGCGAGGTGCGCACCCGAGGTGCACACCCGGGGCAAACCGGGCTCCGACTTCGTGCACGCCGCACCTTGGAGCACACTTCAGAGCGCTCCTTGGTACGCACCAGGGCGCGCAACCCAGCCAAGGTGCTCACCCCGGCGAAGGTGCACGCGAGGTGCGCACCCGGGGCAAACCGGGCTCGGACTTCGTGCACGCCGCACCTTGGAGCACACATCGGAGCGCTCCCGGGTTCGCACCAGCATTGCGCACCTTTGATGCGCTGCCTTCACTAATTTCCAGAAAAGGCAAAAAAAAGAAAAAAATGAGATTTTAAAATTTCCGTTTTGAAAGATAGTGAAAAAAACGGAACGCGGGTGCCATCTTGAGCCCGCCCTGGTGTGCAGCCCAGGCAAGTTGTGCGCACCAAGGCACCCACCCTGGCCAAGGTGGGTCACGGGGTGGGTCCTAGGGTGGGTAACGGGGTGGGTACTAAGGTGCGTGCCAAGGTGGGTCATAGGGTGGGTGCCAAGGTGGGCACCAGGGTGGGTGTGCACCAACCCTAGCCAGGGTAGGTCACGGGGTGGTTGTCGGGGTGGGCGTCAAGGAGCCAAGGTGGGTGGCAAGTAGCCAAGTTGCGTGCCAAGGTGGGTGTCGGGGTGGGTGCCAAGGATCCAAGGTGGGTGCCAAGGAACCAAGGTGGGTGTCTGGGTGGGTGCCGAGGTGGGAGCCAGGGTGGGTCCCAAGGTGAGTGCAAAGGTGGGTGCCAGGGTCAAGGTGAGTGCCAATGTGGGTTCCAAGGTGCCAGGGTCAGGGTGAGTGCCAATGTGGGTTCAAAGGTGCTAAGTTGGGTGCGAGGTTGGGTGCGAGGGTGGGTGGGTGCCAAGGTGTGCTAGGTGGAAGCCCGGGTGGGTCGGCATCCCATGGGTGTCGAGTTGGGTGCCTGATGGGTGCTTCTTGTCAAGTTTTAGTCGTCGGGACTCATTTCGAGCCTTAGAGGTCGTTTCTTGTCCGGTTGCCCTGTCTTCGACCTGGGAACCCAATTTTGGTCCTCGGGTCCCATTTTTTTTTGTCTCGCATCCCACTTTTGGCCTGTGGCCTTTTCGGGGTCGATTCTCGTTTTGGGCATCAGAGCATGTTTCTTCTCCTAAAACCCAATATTTGTTTATTAAGTCTCGGAACACATTTTTGTTCTCGTGGACCCATCATGGGTCTTGGAACGCATTTGTGGTCCTTGGGTCCCATTTTGCATCCCGAAACTTGTGTTTTGGTGCTTGATCCCTATTTTGGGTGCCCACCTTGCACCAAGTGCGCACCCGGGGCAAACCGAGCGCCTTGGTGCACCGGGGCAAGATCGAGCGTGCACCCGAGGCGCCCCGAACATGCACCAAGGTGCACTCGGCCCACATGTGAGCGCAGGTCGTTGCGCCCGAGGTGGTGTGTGGGCACCGCGTTGCAGACGGGACACTGCACGCACACGACGCCCCCTCCAGGTGCACGCACGTAGGCCGGGCCGGGTGCACACCCGACGCCCTAGCAAGGTGCGCGCACCCGGGCAGGGCTCACACTTGGCGAACGGGGCGCACTTCGCGAGGGAGGGTGTGCACCTCGACGGGGGTGGGTGGCCGGGGTGGATTCGCACGTGGGTCGCGGTTTGCTAAGTACACACTGCGACAAGCTCATAACGGGTGCGATCATACCAGCGTTAGTGCACCGGATCCCATCAGAACTCCGCAGTTAAGCGCGCTTGGGCCGGAGTAGTACTGGGATGGGTGACCTCCCGGGAAGTCCCGGTGTTGCACCCTTTTTTAGTTTTTCGCCGGGCGTCGCAATGCTATTTGAATAAACCTTTTGCCCGTTTGCGTTCTCGTCGGGGCCGGGCCGGGCCGGGGTGCGCTGCCCGCACTACCGCGCGCGCGGGGGCGACACCGAGCGCGCACCCGAGGCGCCCCGAGCACACAGGCCACGGTGCAACCCGGGCGTTGTGCGCGCACCCCGGTGCGCCCGAGGTGCTGCGCGCACACCCAGGTGAAATCGGTGTGCACCTCGGCCAGTGCGCGCTCGGTCGAGTCGCGCACGTTGGCCAAGGTGCACGGTGATGTTTCTTACTCTAAGGTTCCGCACCAGACGCCCGGGACAGGTGAGCGAAGCTGGGCGGGGCCGGGTGCGCGGCCGGGGCAGGTGCACGCAGCTGGAGAGAGCTTTGGAGCACACTTCGGAGCGCACCAATGATGCGCTCCATTCAAAAGTTTCCTGAAAAGGCAAAAAAAGTTGAGATTATAGAATTTCCCACTTGAGAGATTGTAAAAAAAAAAAATTTAAAATGAAGGAAACGCGGGTGCCAAGGTGTGCGCAGCCCAGCCAAGGTGTGCGCACCAAGGCGCCCACCCTGGCGAAGGTGCACGCAAGGTGCGCACCCGAGGCAAACCGGACAATTAACCCAACTTTCGACTTCGCGCGCACCTTGGAGCGCACTTCGGAGCGCTCCTTGGTGCGCACCAATCTTGGGCACCTCGGAGTGCACCATGGCGCCCACCAAGGTGCGCACCCGGGGCAAACCGAGCTCCGACTTCGTGCGCACCTTGGAGCGCACGAAAGGTGCGCACCATGGCGCCCACCAAGGTGCGCAGCCCAGCCAAGGCGTGCGCATCAAGGTGCGCACCCTGGCGAAGGTGCGCACCCGGGGCAAACCGAGCTCCGACTTCGTGCGCACCTTGGAGCGCACAAAAGGTGCGCAACCCAGCCAAGGTGTGCGCACCCCGGTCAAACCGAGCTCCGAATCGTGCGCACCAGAGGTGCACGCCATCGTGCGCACCTTGGAGCACACTTCGGAGCCCTCCTTGGTGCGCGCCGATGTTGCGCACCTCGGAGCGCACCCGGGGAAAACAATGCAATTAACCCGACTTTCGACTTCGTGGGCACCTCGGAGCGCTCTCGGGTTCGCACCTCGGAGCACACCGAGGTGCGCACCTTTGATGCGCTGCCTTCACCAATTTCCAGAAAAGGCAAGAAAACATTGAGAAGGTGTGCGCACCGAGGTGCCCACCCTGGCGAAGGTGCACGCGAGGTGCGCACCCGGGGCAAACCGGGCTCCGACTTCGTGCACGCCGCACCTTGGAGCACACTTCGGAGCGCTCCTTGGTGCGCACCAGGGCGCGCAACCCAGCCGAGGTGCCCACCCCGGCGAAGGTGCACGCGAGGTGCGCACCCGGGGCAAACCGGGCTCCGACTTCGTGCACGCCATGGTGCCCACCGCGGCGAAGGTGCACGCGAGGTGCGCACCCGGGGCAAACCGGGCTCCGACTTCGTGCACGCCGCACCTTGGAGCACACTTCGGAGCGCTCCTTGGTGCGCACCATGGTGCCCACCAGGGCGCGCAACCCCGCCGAAGGTGCACGCGAGGTGCGCACCCGGGGCAAACCGGGCTCCGACTTCGTGCACGCCGCACCTTGGAGCACACTTCGGAGCGCTCCTTGGTGCGCACCATGGTGCCCACCAGGGCGCGCAACCCCGCCGAAGGTGCACGCGAGGTGCGCACCCGGGGCAAACCGGGCTCCGACTTCGTGCACGCCATGGTGCGCACCGCGGCGAAGGTGCGCACCCGGGGCAAACCGGGCTCCGACTTCGTGCACGCCGCACCTTGGAGCACACTTCGGAGCGCTCCTTGGTGCGCACCAGGGCGCGCAACCCAGCCGAGGTGCCCACCCCGGCGAAGGTGCACGCGAGGTGCGTACCCGGGGCAAACCGGGCTCCGACTTCGTGCACGCCGCACCTTGGAGCACACTTCGGAGCGCTCCTTGGTGCGCACCATGGTGCCCACCAGGCCGCGCAACCCAGCCAAGGTGTGCGCACCAAGGTGCACGCGAGGTGCGCACCCGGGGCAAACCGGGGTCCGACTTCGTGCACGCCGCACCTTGGAGCACACATCGGGGCGCTCCCGGGTTCGCACCGGCGTTGCGCACCGTGGTGGGCACCTCGGAGCACACCAAGGTGGGCAGCGAGGTGCGCACCTTTGATGCGATGCCTTCACTAATTTCCATAAAAGGCAAAAAAAAAACGAGATTTTAAAATTTCCGTTTTGAAAGATAGTGAGAAAAAGGGAATGCTGGTGCCATCTTGAGCCCGCCCTGGTGCGCAGCCCAGCCAAGGTGTGCGCACCAAGGTGCCCACCCTGGCGAAGGTGCGCGCCCGGGCAATTAACCCAACTTCCAACTTCGCGCGCGCCAGGGTGGGAGCGCACCCAACAACCGGGCCTGGGAAGAGCCAATGCGAGAAACCCCACCAAACGCTCTGACAAAAAAAGAGGGGGCGCTCCAGTAACCCCGCTTCGGAGCGCACCCTGGGCAAACCCAGCCAAGGTGCCCACCCCGGCCAAGGTGCAGGCGAGGTGCGCACCCGGGGCAAACCGGGCTCCGACAACGTGCACGCCGCACCTTGGAGCACACTTCGTAGCGCTCCCGGGTGCGCACCTCAGAGCACACCAAGGTGGGCAGCGAGGTGCGCACCTTTGATGCGCTGCCTTCACTAATTTCCAGAAAAGGCAAAAAAAAAAGGAGATTTTAAAATTTCCGTTTTGAAAGATAGTGAAAAAAACGGAACGCGCGTGCCATCTTGAGCCCGCCCTGGTGCGCAGCCCAGGTAAGGTGCCCACCCTGGCAAAGGTGCGCACCCGGGCAATTAACCCTACTTCCGACTTCGTGCGCGCCAGGGTGGCAACCGGGCCTCGGAAGAGCCAATGCGAGAAACCCCACCAAACGCTCCGACAAAAAAAGAGGCGGCGCTCCAATAACCCCGCTTCGGAGCGCAGCCGGGGCAAACCCAGCCAAGGTGCCCACCCCGACGAAGGTGCACGCGAGGTGCGCACCCGGGGCAAACCGGGCTCCGACAACGTGCACGCAGCACCTTGGAGCACACTTCGAAGCACTCCCGGGTGCCCACCGGCGTTGCGCACCGTGGTGGGCAGCGAGGTGCGCACCTTTGATGCGCTGCCTTCACTAATTTCCAGAAAAAGGCAAAAAAAAATGAGATTTTAAAATTTCCGTTTTGAAAGATAGTGAAAAAAAAGGAACGCGGGTGCCATCTTGAGCCCGCCCTGGTGCGCAGCCCAGGCAAGGCATGCGCACCAAGGTGCCCACCCGAGGTGCACACCCGGGGCAAACCGGGCTCCGACTTCGTGCAGGCCGCACCTTGGAGCACACTTCGGAGCGCTCCTTGGTGCGCACCATGGTGCCCACCAGGGCGCGCAACCCAGCCAAGGTCTGCACACTAAGGTGCCCACCCCGGCGAAGGTGCACGCGAGGTGCGCACCCGGGGCAAACCGGGCTCCGACTTCGTGCACGCCATGGTGCCCACCGCGGCGAAGGTGCACGCGAGGTGCGCACCCGGGGCAAACCGGGCTCCGACTTCGTGCACGCCGCACCTTGGAGCACACTTCGGAGCGCTCCTTGGTGCGCACCATGGTGCCCACCAGGGCGCGCAACCCAGCCAAGGTGTGCGCACCAAGGTGCACGCGAGGTGCGCACCCGGGGCAAACCGGGGTCCGACTTCGTGCACGCCGCACCTTGGAGCACACATCGGAGCGCTCCCAGGTTCGCACCAGCGTTGCGCACCTTTGATGCGCTGCCTTCACTAATTTCCAGAAAAGGCAAAAAAAAACGATATTTTAAAATTTCCGTTCTGAAAGATAGTGAAAAAAACGGAACGCGGGTGCCATCTTGAGCCCTTCCTGGTGCGCAGCCCAGGCAAGTTGTGCGCACCAAGGTGCCCACCCTGGCGGAGGTGCGCGCCCGGGGCAAACCGGGCTCCGACTTCGTGCACTGCATGGTGCCCACCAAGGCGCGCAACCCAGCCAAGGTGCCCACCGCAGCGAAGGTGCACGCGAGGTGCACACCCGGGGCAAACCGGGCTCCGACTTCGTGCACGCCGCACCTTGGAGCACACTTCAGAGCGCTCCTTGGTGCGCACCAGGGCGCGCAACCCAGCCGAGGTGCCCACCCCGGCGAAGGTGCACGCGAGGTGCGCACCCGGGGCAAACCGGGCTCCGACTTCGTGCACGCCATGGTGCCCACCGCGGCGAAGGTGCGCACCCGGGGCAAACCGGGCTCCGACTTCGTGCACGCCGCACCTTGGAGCACACTTCGGAGCGCTCCTTGGTGCGCACCATGGTGCCCACCAGGCCGCGCAACCCAGCCAAGGTGTGCGCACCAAGGTGCACGCGAGGTGCGCACCCGGGGCAAACCGGGGTCCGACTTCGTGCACGCCGCACCTTGGAGCACACATCGGGGCGCTCCCGGGTTCGCACCGGCGTTGCGCACCGTGGTGGGCACCTCGGAGCACACCAAGGTGGGCAGCGAGGTGCGCACCTTTGATGCGATGCCTTCACTAATTTCCATAAAAGGCAAAAAAAAAACGAGATTTTAAAATTTCCGTTTTGAAAGATAGTGAGAAAAAGGGAATGCTGGTGCCATCTTGAGCCCGCCCTGGTGCGCAGCCCAGCCAAGGTTTGCGCACCAAGGTGCCCACCCTGGCGAAGGTGCGCGCCCGGGCAATTAACCCAACTTCCAACTTCGCGCGCGCCAGGGTGGGAGCGCACCCAACAACCGGGCCTGGGAAGAGCCAATGCGAGAAACCCCACCAAACTCTCTGACAAAAAAAGAGGGGGCGCTCCAGTAACCCCGCTTCGGAGCGCACCCTGGGCAAACCCAGCCAAGGTGCCCACCCCGGCCAAGGTGCAGGCGAGGTGCGCACCCGGGGCAAACCGGGCTCCGACAACGTGCACGCCGCACCTTGGAGCACACTTCGTAGCGCTCCCGGGTGCGCACCTCAGAGCACACCAAGGTGGGCAGCGAGGTGCGCACCTTTGATGCGCTGCCTTCACTAATTTCCAGAAAAGGCAAAAAAAAAAGGAGATTTTAAAATTTCCGTTTTGAAAGATAGTGAAAAAAACGGAACGCGCGTGCCATCTTGAGCCCGCCCTGGTGCGCAGCCCAGGTAAGGTGCCACCCTGGCAAAGGTGCGCACCCGGGCAATTAACCCTACTTCCGACTTCGTGCGCGCCAGGGTGGCAACCGGGCCTCGGAAGAGCCAATGCGAGAAACCCCACCAAACGCTCCGACAAAAAAAGAGGCGGCGCTCCAATAACCCCGCTTCGGAGCGCAGCCGGGGCAAACCAAGCCAAGGTGCCCACCCCGACGAAGGTGCACGCGAGGTGCGCACCCGGGGCAAACCGGGCTCCGACAACGTGCACGCAGCACCTTGGAGCACACTTCGAAGCACTCCCGGGTGCCCACCGGCGTTGCGCACCGTGGTGGGCAGCGAGGTGCGCACCTTTGATGCGCTGCCTTCACTAATTTCCAGAAAAAGGCAAAAAAAAATGAGATTTTAAAATTTCCGTTTTGAAAGATAGTGAAAAAAAAGGAACGCGGGTGCCATCTTGAGCCCGCCCTGGTGCGCAGCCCAGGCAAGGCATGCGCACCAAGGTGCCCACCCGAGGTGCACACCCGGGGCAAACCGGGCTCCGACTTCGTGCAGGCCGCACCTTGGAGCACACTTCGGAGCGCTCCTTGGTGCGCACCATGGTGCCCACCAGGGCGCACCCGAGGCAAACCGGGCTCCGACTTCGTGCACGCCGCACCTTGGAGCACACATCGGAGCGCTCCCAGGTTCGCACCAGCGTTGCGCACCTTTGATGCGCTGCCTTCACTAATTTCCAGAAAAGGCAAAAAAAAACGATATTTTAAAATTTCCGTTCTGAAAGATAGTGAAAAAAACGGAACGCGGGTGCCATCTTGAGCCCTTCCTGATGCGCAGCCCAGGCAAGTTGTGCGCACCAAGGTGCCCACCCTGGCGGAGGTGCGCGCCCGGGGCAAACCGGGCTCCGACTTCGTGCACTGCATGGTGCCCACCAAGGCGCGCAACCCAGCCAAGGTGCCCACCGCAGCGAAGGTGCACGCGAGGTGCGCACCCGAGGTGCACACCCGGGGCAAACCGGGCTCCGACTTCGTGCACGCCGCACCTTGGAGCACACTTCAGAGCGCTCCTTGGTACGCACTAGGGCGCGCAACCCAGCCAAGGTGCTCACCCCGGCGAAGGTGCACGCGAGGTGCGCACCCGGGGCAAACCGGGCTCGGACTTCGTGCACGCCGCACCTTGGAGCACACATCGGAGCGCTCCCGGGTTCGCACCAGCATTGCGCACCTTTGATGCGCTGCCTTCACTAATTTCCAGAAAAGGCAAAAAAAAGAAAAAAATGAGATTTTAAAATTTCCGTTTTGAAAGATAGTGAAAAAAACGGAACGCGGGTGCCATCTTGAGCCCGCCCTGGTGTGCAGCCCAGGCAAGTTGTGCGCACCAAGGCACCCACCCTGGCCAAGGTGGGTCACGGGGTGGGTCCTAGGGTGGGTAACGGGGTGGGTACTAAGGTGCGTGCCAAGGTGGGTCATAGGGTGGGTGCCAAGGTGGGCACCAGGGTGGGTGTGCACCAACCCTAGCCAGGGTAGGTCACGGGGTGGTTGTCGGGGTGGGCGTCAAGGAGCCAAGGTGGGTGGCAAGTAGCCAAGTTGCGTGCCAAGGTGGGTGTCGGGGTGGGTGCCAAGGATCCAAGGTGGGTGCCAAGGAACCAAGGTGGGTGTCTGGGTGGGTGCCGAGGTGGGAGCCAGGGTGGGTCCCAAGGTGAGTGCAAAGGTGGGTGCCAGGGTCAAGGTGAGTGCCAATGTGGGTTCCAAGGTGCCAGGGTCAGGGTGAGTGCCAATGTGGGTTCAAAGGTGCTAAGTTGGGTGCGAGGTTGGGTGCGAGGGTGGGTGGGTGCCAAGGTGTGCTAGGTGGAAGCCCGGGTGGGTCGGCATCCCATGGGTGTCGAGTTGGGTGCCTGATGGGTGCTTCTTGTCAAGTTTTAGTCGTCGGGACTCATTTCGAGCCTTAGAGGTCGTTTCTTGTCCGGTTGCCCTGTCTTCGACCTGGGAACCCAATTTTGGTCCTCGGGTCCCATTTTTTTTTGTCTCGCATCCCACTTTTGGCCTGTGGCCTTTTCGGGGTCGATTCTCGTTTTGGGCATCAGAGCATGTTTCTTCTCCTAAAACCCAATATTTGTTTATTAAGTCTCGGAACACATTTTTGTTCTCGTGGACCCATCATGGGTCTTGGAACGCATTTGTGGTCCTTGGGTCCCATTTTGCATCCCGAAACTTGTGTTTTGGTGCTTGATCCCTATTTTGGGTGCCCACCTTGCACCAAGTGCGCACCCGGGGCAAACCGAGCGCCTTGGTGCACCGGGGCAAGATCGAGCGTGCACCCGAGGCGCCCCGAACATGCACCAAGGTGCACTCGGCCCACATGTGAGCGCAGGTCGTTGCGCCCGAGGTGGTGTGTGGGCACCGCGTTGCAGACGGGACACTGCACGCACACGACGCCCCCTCCAGGTGCACGCACGTAGGCCGGGCCGGGTGCACACCCGACGCCCTAGCAAGGTGCGCGCACCCGAGCAGGGCTCACACTTGGCGAACGGGGCGCACTTCGCGAGGGAGGGTGTGCACCTCGACGGGGGTGGGTGGCCGGGGTGGATTCGCACGTGGGTCGCGGTTTGCTAAGTACACACTGCGACAAGCTCATAACGGGTGCGATCATACCAGCGTTAGTGCACCGGATCCCATCAGAACTCCGCAGTTAAGCGCGCTTGGGCCGGAGTAGTACTGGGATGGGTGACCTCCCGGGAAGTCCCGGTGTTGCACCCTTTTTTAGTTTTTCGCCGGGCGTCGCAATGCTATTTGAATAAACCTTTTGCCCGTTTGCGTTCTCGTCGGGGCCGGGCCGGGCCGGGGTGCGCTGCCCGCACTACCGCGCGCGCGGGGGCGACACCGAGCGCGCACCCGAGGCGCCCCGAGCACACAGGCCACGGTGCAACCCGGGCGTTGTGCGCGCACCCCGGTGCGCCCGAGGTGCTGCGCGCGCACCCAGGTGAAATCGGTGTGCACCTCGGCCAGTGCGCGCTCGGTCGAGTCGCGCACGTTGGCCAAGGTGCACGGTGATGTTTCTTACTCTAAGGTTCCGCACCAGACGCCCGGGACAGGTGAGCGAAGCTGGGCGGGGCCGGGTGCGCGGCCGGGGCAGGTGCACGCAGCTGGAGAGAGCTTTGGAGCACACTTCGGAGCGCACCAATGATGCGCTCCATTCAAAAGTTTCCTGAAAAGGCAAAAAAAGTTGAGATTATAGAATTTCCCACTTGAGAGATTGTAAAAAAAAAAAATTTAAAATGAAGGAAACGCGGGTGCCAAGGTGTGCGCAGCCCAGCCAAGGTGTGCGCACCAAGGCGCCCACCCTGGCGAAGGTGCACGCAAGGTGCGCACCCGAGGCAAACCGGACAATTAACCCAACTTTCGACTTCGCGCGCACCTTGGAGCGCACTTCGGAGCGCTCCTTGGTGCGCACCAATCTTGGGCACCTCGGAGTGCACCATGGCGCCCACCAAGGTGCGCACCCGGGGCAAACCGAGCTCCGACTTCGTGCGCACCTTGGAGCGCACGAAAGGTGCGCACCATGGCGCCCACCAAGGTGCGCAGCCCAGCCAAGGCGTGCGCATCAAGGTGCGCACCCTGGCGAAGGTGCGCACCCGGGGCAAACCGAGCTCCGACTTCGTGCGCACCTTGGAGCGCACAAAAGGTGCGCAACCCAGCCAAGGTGTGCGCACCCCGGTCAAACCGAGCTCCGAATCGTGCGCACCAGAGGTGCACGCCATCGTGCGCACCTTGGAGCACACTTCGGAGCCCTCCTTGGTGCGCGCCGATGTTGCGCACCTCGGAGCGCACCCGGGGAAAACAATGCAATTAACCCGACTTTCGACTTCGTGGGCACCTCGGAGCGCTCTCGGGTTCGCACCTCGGAGCACACCGAGGTGCGCACCTTTGATGCGCTGCCTTCACCAATTTCCAGAAAAGGCAAGAAAACATTGAGAAGGTGTGCGCACCGAGGTGCCCACCCTGGCGAAGGTGCACGCGAGGTGCGCACCCGGGGCAAACCGGGCTCCGACTTCGTGCACGCCGCACCTTGGAGCACACTTCGGAGCGCTCCTTGGTGCGCACCAGGGCGCGCAACCCAGCCGAGGTGCCCACCCCGGCGAAGGTGCACGCGAGGTGCGCACCCGGGGCAAACCGGGCTCCGACTTCGTGCACGCCATGGTGCCCACCGCGGCGAAGGTGCACGCGAGGTGCGCACCCGGGGCAAACCGGGCTCCGACTTCGTGCACGCCGCACCTTGGAGCACACTTCGGAGCGCTCCTTGGTGCGCACCATGGTGCCCACCAGGGCGCGCAACCCCGCCGAAGGTGCACGCGAGGTGCGCACCCGGGGCAAACCGGGCTCCGACTTCGTGCACGCCGCACCTTGGAGCACACTTCGGAGCGCTCCTTGGTGCGCACCATGGTGCCCACCAGGGCGCGCAACCCCGCCGAAGGTGCACGCGAGGTGCGCACCCGGGGCAAACCGGGCTCCGACTTCGTGCACGCCATGGTGCGCACCGCGGCGAAGGTGCGCACCCGGGGCAAACCGGGCTCCGACTTCGTGCACGCCGCACCTTGGAGCACACTTCGGAGCGCTCCTTGGTGCGCACCAGGGCGCGCAACCCAGCCGAGGTGCCCACCCCGGCGAAGGTGCACGCGAGGTGCGTACCCGGGGCAAACCGGGCTCCGACTTCGTGCACGCCGCACCTTGGAGCACACTTCGGAGCGCTCCTTGGTGCGCACCATGGTGCCCACCAGGCCGCGCAACCCAGCCAAGGTGTGCGCACCAAGGTGCACGCGAGGTGCGCACCCGGGGCAAACCGGGGTCCGACTTCGTGCACGCCGCACCTTGGAGCACACATCGGGGCGCTCCCGGGTTCGCACCGGCGTTGCGCACCGTGGTGGGCACCTCGGAGCACACCAAGGTGGGCAGCGAGGTGCGCACCTTTGATGCGATGCCTTCACTAATTTCCATAAAAGGCAAAAAAAAAACGAGATTTTAAAATTTCCGTTTTGAAAGATAGTGAGAAAAAGGGAATGCTGGTGCCATCTTGAGCCCGCCCTGGTGCGCAGCCCAGCCAAGGTGTGCGCACCAAGGTGCCCACCCTGGCGAAGGTGCGCGCCCGGGCAATTAACCCAACTTCCAACTTCGCGCGCGCCAGGGTGGGAGCGCACCCAACAACCGGGCCTGGGAAGAGCCAATGCGAGAAACCCCACCAAACGCTCTGACAAAAAAAGAGGGGGCGCTCCAGTAACCCCGCTTCGGAGCGCACCCTGGGCAAACCCAGCCAAGGTGCCCACCCCGGCCAAGGTGCAGGCGAGGTGCGCACCCGGGGCAAACCGGGCTCCGACAACGTGCACGCCGCACCTTGGAGCACACTTCGTAGCGCTCCCGGGTGCGCACCTCAGAGCACACCAAGGTGGGCAGCGAGGTGCGCACCTTTGATGCGCTGCCTTCACTAATTTCCAGAAAAGGCAAAAAAAAAAGGAGATTTTAAAATTTCCGTTTTGAAAGATAGTGAAAAAAACGGAACGCGCGTGCCATCTTGAGCCCGCCCTGGTGCGCAGCCCAGGTAAGGTGCCCACCCTGGCAAAGGTGCGCACCCGGGCAATTAACCCTACTTCCGACTTCGTGCGCGCCAGGGTGGCAACCGGGCCTCGGAAGAGCCAATGCGAGAAACCCCACCAAACGCTCCGACAAAAAAAGAGGCGGCGCTCCAATAACCCCGCTTCGGAGCGCAGCCGGGGCAAACCCAGCCAAGGTGCCCACCCCGACGAAGGTGCACGCGAGGTGCGCACCCGGGGCAAACCGGGCTCCGACAACGTGCACGCAGCACCTTGGAGCACACTTCGAAGCACTCCCGGGTGCCCACCGGCGTTGCGCACCGTGGTGGGCAGCGAGGTGCGCACCTTTGATGCGCTGCCTTCACTAATTTCCAGAAAAAGGCAAAAAAAAATGAGATTTTAAAATTTCCGTTTTGAAAGATAGTGAAAAAAAAGGAACGCGGGTGCCATCTTGAGCCCGCCCTGGTGCGCAGCCCAGGCAAGGCATGCGCACCAAGGTGCCCACCCGAGGTGCACACCCGGGGCAAACCGGGCTCCGACTTCGTGCAGGCCGCACCTTGGAGCACACTTCGGAGCGCTCCTTGGTGCGCACCATGGTGCCCACCAGGGCGCGCAACCCAGCCAAGGTCTGCACACCAAGGTGCCCACCCCGGCGAAGGTGCACGCGAGGTGCGCACCCGGGGCAAACCGGGCTCCGACTTCGTGCACGCCATGGTGCCCACCGCGGCGAAGGTGCACGCGAGGTGCGCACCCGGGGCAAACCGGGCTCCGACTTCGTGCACGCCGCACCTTGGAGCACACTTCGGAGCGCTCCTTGGTGCGCACCATGGTGCCCACCAGGGCGCGCAACCCAGCCAAGGTGTGCGCACCAAGGTGCACGCGAGGTGCGCACCCGGGGCAAACCGGGGTCCGACTTCGTGCACGCCGCACCTTGGAGCACACATCGGAGCGCTCCCAGGTTCGCACCAGCGTTGCGCACCTTTGATGCGCTGCCTTCACTAATTTCCAGAAAAGGCAAAAAAAAACGATATTTTAAAATTTCCGTTCTGAAAGATAGTGAAAAAAACGGAACGCGGGTGCCATCTTGAGCCCTTCCTGGTGCGCAGCCCAGGCAAGTTGTGCGCACCAAGGTGCCCACCCTGGCGGAGGTGCGCGCCCGGGGCAAACCGGGCTCCGACTTCGTGCACTGCATGGTGCCCACCAAGGCGCGCAACCCAGCCAAGGTGCCCACCGCAGCGAAGGTGCACGCGAGGTGCACACCCGGGGCAAACCGGGCTCCGACTTCGTGCACGCCGCACCTTGGAGCACACTTCAGAGCGCTCCTTGGTGCGCACCAGGGCGCGCAACCCAGCCGAGGTGCCCACCCCGGCGAAGGTGCACGCGAGGTGCGCACCCGGGGCAAACCGGGCTCCGACTTCGTGCACGCCATGGTGCCCACCGCGGCGAAGGTGCGCACCCGGGGCAAACCGGGCTCCGACTTCGTGCACGCCGCACCTTGGAGCACACTTCGGAGCGCTCCTTGGTGCGCACCATGGTGCCCACCAGGCCGCGCAACCCAGCCAAGGTGTGCGCACCAAGGTGCACGCGAGGTGCGCACCCGGGGCAAACCGGGGTCCGACTTCGTGCACGCCGCACCTTGGAGCACACATCGGGGCGCTCCCGGGTTCGCACCGGCGTTGCGCACCGTGGTGGGCACCTCGGAGCACACCAAGGTGGGCAGCGAGGTGCGCACCTTTGATGCGATGCCTTCACTAATTTCCATAAAAGGCAAAAAAAAAACGAGATTTTAAAATTTCCGTTTTGAAAGATAGTGAGAAAAAGGGAATGCTGGTGCCATCTTGAGCCCGCCCTGGTGCGCAGCCCAGCCAAGGTTTGCGCACCAAGGTGCCCACCCTGGCGAAGGTGCGCGCCCGGGCAATTAACCCAACTTCCAACTTCGCGCGCGCCAGGGTGGGAGCGCACCCAACAACCGGGCCTGGGAAGAGCCAATGCGAGAAACCCCACCAAACTCTCTGACAAAAAAAGAGGGGGCGCTCCAGTAACCCCGCTTCGGAGCGCACCCTGGGCAAACCCAGCCAAGGTGCCCACCCCGGCCAAGGTGCAGGCGAGGTGCGCACCCGGGGCAAACCGGGCTCCGACAACGTGCACGCCGCACCTTGGAGCACACTTCGTAGCGCTCCCGGGTGCGCACCTCAGAGCACACCAAGGTGGGCAGCGAGGTGCGCACCTTTGATGCGCTGCCTTCACTAATTTCCAGAAAAGGCAAAAAAAAAAGGAGATTTTAAAATTTCCGTTTTGAAAGATAGTGAAAAAAACGGAACGCGCGTGCCATCTTGAGCCCGCCCTGGTGCGCAGCCCAGGTAAGGTGCCACCCTGGCAAAGGTGCGCACCCGGGCAATTAACCCTACTTCCGACTTCGTGCGCGCCAGGGTGGCAACCGGGCCTCGGAAGAGCCAATGCGAGAAACCCCACCAAACGCTCCGACAAAAAAAGAGGCGGCGCTCCAATAACCCCGCTTCGGAGCGCAGCCGGGGCAAACCAAGCCAAGGTGCCCACCCCGACGAAGGTGCACGCGAGGTGCGCACCCGGGGCAAACCGGGCTCCGACAACGTGCACGCAGCACCTTGGAGCACACTTCGAAGCACTCCCGGGTGCCCACCGGCGTTGCGCACCGTGGTGGGCAGCGAGGTGCGCACCTTTGATGCGCTGCCTTCACTAATTTCCAGAAAAAGGCAAAAAAAAATGAGATTTTAAAATTTCCGTTTTGAAAGATAGTGAAAAAAAAGGAACGCGGGTGCCATCTTGAGCCCGCCCTGGTGCGCAGCCCAGGCAAGGCATGCGCACCAAGGTGCCCACCCGAGGTGCACACCCGGGGCAAACCGGGCTCCGACTTCGTGCAGGCCGCACCTTGGAGCACACTTCGGAGCGCTCCTTGGTGCGCACCATGGTGCCCACCAGGGCGCACCCGAGGCAAACCGGGCTCCGACTTCGTGCACGCCGCACCTTGGAGCACACATCGGAGCGCTCCCAGGTTCGCACCAGCGTTGCGCACCTTTGATGCGCTGCCTTCACTAATTTCCAGAAAAGGCAAAAAAAAACGATATTTTAAAATTTCCGTTCTGAAAGATAGTGAAAAAAACGGAACGCGGGTGCCATCTTGAGCCCTTCCTGATGCGCAGCCCAGGCAAGTTGTGCGCACCAAGGTGCCCACCCTGGCGGAGGTGCGCGCCCGGGGCAAACCGGGCTCCGACTTCGTGCACTGCATGGTGCCCACCAAGGCGCGCAACCCAGCCAAGGTGCCCACCGCAGCGAAGGTGCACGCGAGGTGCGCACCCGAGGTGCACACCCGGGGCAAACCGGGCTCCGACTTCGTGCACGCCGCACCTTGGAGCACACTTCAGAGCGCTCCTTGGTACGCACCAGGGCGCGCAACCCAGCCAAGGTGCTCACCCCGGCGAAGGTGCACGCGAGGTGCGCACCCGGGGCAAACCGGGCTCGGACTTCGTGCACGCCGCACCTTGGAGCACACATCGGAGCGCTCCCGGGTTCGCACCAGCATTGCGCACCTTTGATGCGCTGCCTTCACTAATTTCCAGAAAAGGCAAAAAAAAGAAAAAAATGAGATTTTAAAATTTCCGTTTTGAAAGATAGTGAAAAAAACGGAACGCGGGTGCCATCTTGAGCCCGCCCTGGTGTGCAGCCCAGGCAAGTTGTGCGCACCAAGGCACCCACCCTGGCCAAGGTGGGTCACGGGGTGGGTCCTAGGGTGGGTAACGGGGTGGGTACTAAGGTGCGTGCCAAGGTGGGTCATAGGGTGGGTGCCAAGGTGGGCACCAGGGTGGGTGTGCACCAACCCTAGCCAGGGTAGGTCACGGGGTGGTTGTCGGGGTGGGCGTCAAGGAGCCAAGGTGGGTGGCAAGTAGCCAAGTTGCGTGCCAAGGTGGGTGTCGGGGTGGGTGCCAAGGATCCAAGGTGGGTGCCAAGGAACCAAGGTGGGTGTCTGGGTGGGTGCCGAGGTGGGAGCCAGGGTGGGTCCCAAGGTGAGTGCAAAGGTGGGTGCCAGGGTCAAGGTGAGTGCCAATGTGGGTTCCAAGGTGCCAGGGTCAGGGTGAGTGCCAATGTGGGTTCAAAGGTGCTAAGTTGGGTGCGAGGTTGGGTGCGAGGGTGGGTGGGTGCCAAGGTGTGCTAGGTGGAAGCCCGGGTGGGTCGGCATCCCATGGGTGTCGAGTTGGGTGCCTGATGGGTGCTTCTTGTCAAGTTTTAGTCGTCGGGACTCATTTCGAGCCTTAGAGGTCGTTTCTTGTCCGGTTGCCCTGTCTTCGACCTGGGAACCCAATTTTGGTCCTCGGGTCCCATTTTTTTTTGTCTCGCATCCCACTTTTGGCCTGTGGCCTTTTCGGGGTCGATTCTCGTTTTGGGCATCAGAGCATGTTTCTTCTCCTAAAACCCAATATTTGTTTATTAAGTCTCGGAACACATTTTTGTTCTCGTGGACCCATCATGGGTCTTGGAACGCATTTGTGGTCCTTGGGTCCCATTTTGCATCCCGAAACTTGTGTTTTGGTGCTTGATCCCTATTTTGGGTGCCCACCTTGCACCAAGTGCGCACCCGGGGCAAACCGAGCGCCTTGGTGCACCGGGGCAAGATCGAGCGTGCACCCGAGGCGCCCCGAACATGCACCAAGGTGCACTCGGCCCACATGTGAGCGCAGGTCGTTGCGCCCGAGGTGGTGTGTGGGCACCGCGTTGCAGACGGGACACTGCACGCACACGACGCCCCCTCCAGGTGCACGCACGTAGGCCGGGCCGGGTGCACACCCGACGCCCTAGCAAGGTGCGCGCACCCGGGCAGGGCTCACACTTGGCGAACGGGGCGCACTTCGCGAGGGAGGGTGTGCACCTCGACGGGGGTGGGTGGCCGGGGTGGATTCGCACGTGGGTCGCGGTTTGCTAAGTACACACTGCGACAAGCTCATAACGGGTGCGATCATACCAGCGTTAGTGCACCGGATCCCATCAGAACTCCGCAGTTAAGCGCGCTTGGGCCGGAGTAGTACTGGGATGGGTGACCTCCCGGGAAGTCCCGGTGTTGCACCCTTTTTTAGTTTTTCGCCGGGCGTCGCAATGCTATTTGAATAAACCTTTTGCCCGTTTGCGTTCTCGTCGGGGCCGGGCCGGGCCGGGGTGCGCTGCCCGCACTACCGCGCGCGCGGGGGCGACACCGAGCGCGCACCCGAGGCGCCCCGAGCACACAGGCCACGGTGCAACCCGGGCGTTGTGCGCGCACCCCGGTGCGCCCGAGGTGCTGCGCGCGCACCCAGGTGAAATCGGTGTGCACCTCGGCCAGTGCGCGCTCGGTCGAGTCGCGCACGTTGGCCAAGGTGCACGGTGATGTTTCTTACTCTAAGGTTCCGCACCAGACGCCCGGGACAGGTGAGCGAAGCTGGGCGGGGCCGGGTGCGCGGCCGGGGCAGGTGCACGCAGCTGGAGAGAGCTTTGGAGCACACTTCGGAGCGCACCAATGATGCGCTCCATTCAAAAGTTTCCTGAAAAGGCAAAAAAAGTTGAGATTATAGAATTTCCCACTTGAGAGATTGTAAAAAAAAAAAATTTAAAATGAAGGAAACGCGGGTGCCAAGGTGTGCGCAGCCCAGCCAAGGTGTGCGCACCAAGGCGCCCACCCTGGCGAAGGTGCACGCAAGGTGCGCACCCGAGGCAAACCGGACAATTAACCCAACTTTCGACTTCGCGCGCACCTTGGAGCGCACTTCGGAGCGCTCCTTGGTGCGCACCAATCTTGGGCACCTCGGAGTGCACCATGGCGCCCACCAAGGTGCGCACCCGGGGCAAACCGAGCTCCGACTTCGTGCGCACCTTGGAGCGCACGAAAGGTGCGCACCATGGCGCCCACCAAGGTGCGCAGCCCAGCCAAGGCGTGCGCATCAAGGTGCGCACCCTGGCGAAGGTGCGCACCCGGGGCAAACCGAGCTCCGACTTCGTGCGCACCTTGGAGCGCACAAAAGGTGCGCAACCCAGCCAAGGTGTGCGCACCCCGGTCAAACCGAGCTCCGAATCGTGCGCACCAGAGGTGCACGCCATCGTGCGCACCTTGGAGCACACTTCGGAGCCCTCCTTGGTGCGCGCCGATGTTGCGCACCTCGGAGCGCACCCGGGGAAAACAATGCAATTAACCCGACTTTCGACTTCGTGGGCACCTCGGAGCGCTCTCGGGTTCGCACCTCGGAGCACACCGAGGTGCGCACCTTTGATGCGCTGCCTTCACCAATTTCCAGAAAAGGCAAGAAAACATTGAGAAGGTGTGCGCACCGAGGTGCCCACCCTGGCGAAGGTGCACGCGAGGTGCGCACCCGGGGCAAACCGGGCTCCGACTTCGTGCACGCCGCACCTTGGAGCACACTTCGGAGCGCTCCTTGGTGCGCACCAGGGCGCGCAACCCAGCCGAGGTGCCCACCCCGGCGAAGGTGCACGCGAGGTGCGCACCCGGGGCAAACCGGGCTCCGACTTCGTGCACGCCATGGTGCCCACCGCGGCGAAGGTGCACGCGAGGTGCGCACCCGGGGCAAACCGGGCTCCGACTTCGTGCACGCCGCACCTTGGAGCACACTTCGGAGCGCTCCTTGGTGCGCACCATGGTGCCCACCAGGGCGCGCAACCCCGCCGAAGGTGCACGCGAGGTGCGCACCCGGGGCAAACCGGGCTCCGACTTCGTGCACGCCGCACCTTGGAGCACACTTCGGAGCGCTCCTTGGTGCGCACCATGGTGCCCACCAGGGCGCGCAACCCCGCCGAAGGTGCACGCGAGGTGCGCACCCGGGGCAAACCGGGCTCCGACTTCGTGCACGCCATGGTGCGCACCGCGGCGAAGGTGCGCACCCGGGGCAAACCGGGCTCCGACTTCGTGCACGCCGCACCTTGGAGCACACTTCGGAGCGCTCCTTGGTGCGCACCAGGGCGCGCAACCCAGCCGAGGTGCCCACCCCGGCGAAGGTGCACGCGAGGTGCGTACCCGGGGCAAACCGGGCTCCGACTTCGTGCACGCCGCACCTTGGAGCACACTTCGGAGCGCTCCTTGGTGCGCACCATGGTGCCCACCAGGCCGCGCAACCCAGCCAAGGTGTGCGCACCAAGGTGCACGCGAGGTGCGCACCCGGGGCAAACCGGGGTCCGACTTCGTGCACGCCGCACCTTGGAGCACACATCGGGGCGCTCCCGGGTTCGCACCGGCGTTGCGCACCGTGGTGGGCACCTCGGAGCACACCAAGGTGGGCAGCGAGGTGCGCACCTTTGATGCGATGCCTTCACTAATTTCCATAAAAGGCAAAAAAAAAACGAGATTTTAAAATTTCCGTTTTGAAAGATAGTGAGAAAAAGGGAATGCTGGTGCCATCTTGAGCCCGCCCTGGTGCGCAGCCCAGCCAAGGTGTGCGCACCAAGGTGCCCACCCTGGCGAAGGTGCGCGCCCGGGCAATTAACCCAACTTCCAACTTCGCGCGCGCCAGGGTGGGAGCGCACCCAACAACCGGGCCTGGGAAGAGCCAATGCGAGAAACCCCACCAAACGCTCTGACAAAAAAAGAGGGGGCGCTCCAGTAACCCCGCTTCGGAGCGCACCCTGGGCAAACCCAGCCAAGGTGCCCACCCCGGCCAAGGTGCAGGCGAGGTGCGCACCCGGGGCAAACCGGGCTCCGACAACGTGCACGCCGCACCTTGGAGCACACTTCGTAGCGCTCCCGGGTGCGCACCTCAGAGCACACCAAGGTGGGCAGCGAGGTGCGCACCTTTGATGCGCTGCCTTCACTAATTTCCAGAAAAGGCAAAAAAAAAAGGAGATTTTAAAATTTCCGTTTTGAAAGATAGTGAAAAAAACGGAACGCGCGTGCCATCTTGAGCCCGCCCTGGTGCGCAGCCCAGGTAAGGTGCCCACCCTGGCAAAGGTGCGCACCCGGGCAATTAACCCTACTTCCGACTTCGTGCGCGCCAGGGTGGCAACCGGGCCTCGGAAGAGCCAATGCGAGAAACCCCACCAAACGCTCCGACAAAAAAAGAGGCGGCGCTCCAATAACCCCGCTTCGGAGCGCAGCCGGGGCAAACCCAGCCAAGGTGCCCACCCCGACGAAGGTGCACGCGAGGTGCGCACCCGGGGCAAACCGGGCTCCGACAACGTGCACGCAGCACCTTGGAGCACACTTCGAAGCACTCCCGGGTGCCCACCGGCGTTGCGCACCGTGGTGGGCAGCGAGGTGCGCACCTTTGATGCGCTGCCTTCACTAATTTCCAGAAAAAGGCAAAAAAAAATGAGATTTTAAAATTTCCGTTTTGAAAGATAGTGAAAAAAAAGGAACGCGGGTGCCATCTTGAGCCCGCCCTGGTGCGCAGCCCAGGCAAGGCATGCGCACCAAGGTGCCCACCCGAGGTGCACACCCGGGGCAAACCGGGCTCCGACTTCGTGCAGGCCGCACCTTGGAGCACACTTCGGAGCGCTCCTTGGTGCGCACCATGGTGCCCACCAGGGCGCGCAACCCAGCCAAGGTCTGCACACCAAGGTGCCCACCCCGGCGAAGGTGCACGCGAGGTGCGCACCCGGGGCAAACCGGGCTCCGACTTCGTGCACGCCATGGTGCCCACCGCGGCGAAGGTGCACGCGAGGTGCGCACCCGGGGCAAACCGGGCTCCGACTTCGTGCACGCCGCACCTTGGAGCACACTTCGGAGCGCTCCTTGGTGCGCACCATGGTGCCCACCAGGGCGCGCAACCCAGCCAAGGTGTGCGCACCAAGGTGCACGCGAGGTGCGCACCCGGGGCAAACCGGGGTCCGACTTCGTGCACGCCGCACCTTGGAGCACACATCGGAGCGCTCCCAGGTTCGCACCAGCGTTGCGCACCTTTGATGCGCTGCCTTCACTAATTTCCAGAAAAGGCAAAAAAAAACGATATTTTAAAATTTCCGTTCTGAAAGATAGTGAAAAAAACGGAACGCGGGTGCCATCTTGAGCCCTTCCTGGTGCGCAGCCCAGGCAAGTTGTGCGCACCAAGGTGCCCACCCTGGCGGAGGTGCGCGCCCGGGGCAAACCGGGCTCCGACTTCGTGCACTGCATGGTGCCCACCAAGGCGCGCAACCCAGCCAAGGTGCCCACCGCAGCGAAGGTGCACGCGAGGTGCACACCCGGGGCAAACCGGGCTCCGACTTCGTGCACGCCGCACCTTGGAGCACACTTCAGAGCGCTCCTTGGTGCGCACCAGGGCGCGCAACCCAGCCGAGGTGCCCACCCCGGCGAAGGTGCACGCGAGGTGCGCACCCGGGGCAAACCGGGCTCCGACTTCGTGCACGCCATGGTGCCCACCGCGGCGAAGGTGCGCACCCGGGGCAAACCGGGCTCCGACTTCGTGCACGCCGCACCTTGGAGCACACTTCGGAGCGCTCCTTGGTGCGCACCATGGTGCCCACCAGGCCGCGCAACCCAGCCAAGGTGTGCGCACCAAGGTGCACGCGAGGTGCGCACCCGGGGCAAACCGGGGTCCGACTTCGTGCACGCCGCACCTTGGAGCACACATCGGGGCGCTCCCGGGTTCGCACCGGCGTTGCGCACCGTGGTGGGCACCTCGGAGCACACCAAGGTGGGCAGCGAGGTGCGCACCTTTGATGCGATGCCTTCACTAATTTCCATAAAAGGCAAAAAAAAAACGAGATTTTAAAATTTCCGTTTTGAAAGATAGTGAGAAAAAGGGAATGCTGGTGCCATCTTGAGCCCGCCCTGGTGCGCAGCCCAGCCAAGGTTTGCGCACCAAGGTGCCCACCCTGGCGAAGGTGCGCGCCCGGGCAATTAACCCAACTTCCAACTTCGCGCGCGCCAGGGTGGGAGCGCACCCAACAACCGGGCCTGGGAAGAGCCAATGCGAGAAACCCCACCAAACTCTCTGACAAAAAAAGAGGGGGCGCTCCAGTAACCCCGCTTCGGAGCGCACCCTGGGCAAACCCAGCCAAGGTGCCCACCCCGGCCAAGGTGCAGGCGAGGTGCGCACCCGGGGCAAACCGGGCTCCGACAACGTGCACGCCGCACCTTGGAGCACACTTCGTAGCGCTCCCGGGTGCGCACCTCAGAGCACACCAAGGTGGGCAGCGAGGTGCGCACCTTTGATGCGCTGCCTTCACTAATTTCCAGAAAAGGCAAAAAAAAAAGGAGATTTTAAAATTTCCGTTTTGAAAGATAGTGAAAAAAACGGAACGCGCGTGCCATCTTGAGCCCGCCCTGGTGCGCAGCCCAGGTAAGGTGCCACCCTGGCAAAGGTGCGCACCCGGGCAATTAACCCTACTTCCGACTTCGTGCGCGCCAGGGTGGCAACCGGGCCTCGGAAGAGCCAATGCGAGAAACCCCACCAAACGCTCCGACAAAAAAAGAGGCGGCGCTCCAATAACCCCGCTTCGGAGCGCAGCCGGGGCAAACCAAGCCAAGGTGCCCACCCCGACGAAGGTGCACGCGAGGTGCGCAGCCGGGGCAAACCGGGCTCCGACAACGTGCACGCAGCACCTTGGAGCACACTTCGAAGCACTCCCGGGTGCCCACCGGCGTTGCGCACCGTGGTGGGCAGCGAGGTGCGCACCTTTGATGCGCTGCCTTCACTAATTTCCAGAAAAAGGCAAAAAAAAATGAGATTTTAAAATTTCCGTTTTGAAAGATAGTGAAAAAAAAGGAACGCGGGTGCCATCTTGAGCCCGCCCTGGTGCGCAGCCCAGGCAAGGCATGCGCACCAAGGTGCCCACCCGAGGTGCACACCCGGGGCAAACCGGGCTCCGACTTCGTGCAGGCCGCACCTTGGAGCACACTTCGGAGCGCTCCTTGGTGCGCACCATGGTGCCCACCAGGGCGCACCCGAGGCAAACCGGGCTCCGACTTCGTGCACGCCGCACCTTGGAGCACACATCGGAGCGCTCCCAGGTTCGCACCAGCGTTGCGCACCTTTGATGCGCTGCCTTCACTAATTTCCAGAAAAGGCAAAAAAAAACGATATTTTAAAATTTCCGTTCTGAAAGATAGTGAAAAAAACGGAACGCGGGTGCCATCTTGAGCCCTTCCTGATGCGCAGCCCAGGCAAGTTGTGCGCACCAAGGTGCCCACCCTGGCGGAGGTGCGCGCCCGGGGCAAACCGGGCTCCGACTTCGTGCACTGCATGGTGCCCACCAAGGCGCGCAACCCAGCCAAGGTGCCCACCGCAGCGAAGGTGCACGCGAGGTGCGCACCCGAGGTGCACACCCGGGGCAAACCGGGCTCCGACTTCGTGCACGCCGCACCTTGGAGCACACTTCAGAGCGCTCCTTGGTACGCACCAGGGCGCGCAACCCAGCCAAGGTGCTCACCCCGGCGAAGGTGCACGCGAGGTGCGCACCCGGGGCAAACCGGGCTCGGACTTCGTGCACGCCGCACCTTGGAGCACACATCGGAGCGCTCCCGGGTTCGCACCAGCATTGCGCACCTTTGATGCGCTGCCTTCACTAATTTCCAGAAAAGGCAAAAAAAAGAAAAAAATGAGATTTTAAAATTTCCGTTTTGAAAGATAGTGAAAAAAACGGAACGCGGGTGCCATCTTGAGCCCGCCCTGGTGTGCAGCCCAGGCAAGTTGTGCGCACCAAGGCACCCACCCTGGCCAAGGTGGGTCACGGGGTGGGTCCTAGGGTGGGTAACGGGGTGGGTACTAAGGTGCGTGCCAAGGTGGGTCATAGGGTGGGTGCCAAGGTGGGCACCAGGGTGGGTGTGCACCAACCCTAGCCAGGGTAGGTCACGGGGTGGTTGTCGGGGTGGGCGTCAAGGAGCCAAGGTGGGTGGCAAGTAGCCAAGTTGCGTGCCAAGGTGGGTGTCGGGGTGGGTGCCAAGGATCCAAGGTGGGTGCCAAGGAACCAAGGTGGGTGTCTGGGTGGGTGCCGAGGTGGGAGCCAGGGTGGGTCCCAAGGTGAGTGCAAAGGTGGGTGCCAGGGTCAAGGTGAGTGCCAATGTGGGTTCCAAGGTGCCAGGGTCAGGGTGAGTGCCAATGTGGGTTCAAAGGTGCTAAGTTGGGTGCGAGGTTGGGTGCGAGGGTGGGTGGGTGCCAAGGTGTGCTAGGTGGAAGCCCGGGTGGGTCGGCATCCCATGGGTGTCGAGTTGGGTGCCTGATGGGTGCTTCTTGTCAAGTTTTAGTCGTCGGGACTCATTTCGAGCCTTAGAGGTCGTTTCTTGTCCGGTTGCCCTGTCTTCGACCTGGGAACCCAATTTTGGTCCTCGGGTCCCATTTTTTTTTGTCTCGCATCCCACTTTTGGCCTGTGGCCTTTTCGGGGTCGATTCTCGTTTTGGGCATCAGAGCATGTTTCTTCTCCTAAAACCCAATATTTGTTTATTAAGTCTCGGAACACATTTTTGTTCTCGTGGACCCATCATGGGTCTTGGAACGCATTTGTGGTCCTTGGGTCCCATTTTGCATCCCGAAACTTGTGTTTTGGTGCTTGATCCCTATTTTGGGTGCCCACCTTGCACCAAGTGCGCACCCGGGGCAAACCGAGCGCCTTGGTGCACCGGGGCAAGATCGAGCGTGCACCCGAGGCGCCCCGAACATGCACCAAGGTGCACTCGGCCCACATGTGAGCGCAGGTCGTTGCGCCCGAGGTGGTGTGTGGGCACCGCGTTGCAGACGGGACACTGCACGCACACGACGCCCCCTCCAGGTGCACGCACGTAGGCCGGGCCGGGTGCACACCCGACGCCCTAGCAAGGTGCGCGCACCCGGGCAGGGCTCACACTTGGCGAACGGGGCGCACTTCGCGAGGGAGGGTGTGCACCTCGACGGGGGTGGGTGGCCGGGGTGGATTCGCACGTGGGTCGCGGTTTGCTAAGTACACACTGCGACAAGCTCATAACGGGTGCGATCATACCAGCGTTAGTGCACCGGATCCCATCAGAACTCCGCAGTTAAGCGCGCTTGGGCCGGAGTAGTACTGGGATGGGTGACCTCCCGGGAAGTCCCGGTGTTGCACCCTTTTTTAGTTTTTCGCCGGGCGTCGCAATGCTATTTGAATAAACCTTTTGCCCGTTTGCGTTCTCGTCGGGGCCGGGCCGGGCCGGGGTGCGCTGCCCGCACTACCGCGCGCGCGGGGGCGACACCGAGCGCGCACCCGAGGCGCCCCGAGCACACAGGCCACGGTGCAACCCGGGCGTTGTGCGCGCACCCCGGTGCGCCCGAGGTGCTGCGCGCGCACCCAGGTGAAATCGGTGTGCACCTCGGCCAGTGCGCGCTCGGTCGAGTCGCGCACGTTGGCCAAGGTGCACGGTGATGTTTCTTACTCTAAGGTTCCGCACCAGACGCCCGGGACAGGTGAGCGAAGCTGGGCGGGGCCGGGTGCGCGGCCGGGGCAGGTGCACGCAGCTGGAGAGAGCTTTGGAGCACACTTCGGAGCGCACCAATGATGCGCTCCATTCAAAAGTTTCCTGAAAAGGCAAAAAAAGTTGAGATTATAGAATTTCCCACTTGAGAGATTGTAAAAAAAAAAAATTTAAAATGAAGGAAACGCGGGTGCCAAGGTGTGCGCAGCCCAGCCAAGGTGTGCGCACCAAGGCGCCCACCCTGGCGAAGGTGCACGCAAGGTGCGCACCCGAGGCAAACCGGACAATTAACCCAACTTTCGACTTCGCGCGCACCTTGGAGCGCACTTCGGAGCGCTCCTTGGTGCGCACCAATCTTGGGCACCTCGGAGTGCACCATGGCGCCCACCAAGGTGCGCACCCGGGGCAAACCGAGCTCCGACTTCGTGCGCACCTTGGAGCGCACGAAAGGTGCGCACCATGGCGCCCACCAAGGTGCGCAGCCCAGCCAAGGCGTGCGCATCAAGGTGCGCACCCTGGCGAAGGTGCGCACCCGGGGCAAACCGAGCTCCGACTTCGTGCGCACCTTGGAGCGCACAAAAGGTGCGCAACCCAGCCAAGGTGTGCGCACCCCGGTCAAACCGAGCTCCGAATCGTGCGCACCAGAGGTGCACGCCATCGTGCGCACCTTGGAGCACACTTCGGAGCCCTCCTTGGTGCGCGCCGATGTTGCGCACCTCGGAGCGCACCCGGGGAAAACAATGCAATTAACCCGACTTTCGACTTCGTGGGCACCTCGGAGCGCTCTCGGGTTCGCACCTCGGAGCACACCGAGGTGCGCACCTTTGATGCGCTGCCTTCACCAATTTCCAGAAAAGGCAAGAAAACATTGAGAAGGTGTGCGCACCGAGGTGCCCACCCTGGCGAAGGTGCACGCGAGGTGCGCACCCGGGGCAAACCGGGCTCCGACTTCGTGCACGCCGCACCTTGGAGCACACTTCGGAGCGCTCCTTGGTGCGCACCAGGGCGCGCAACCCAGCCGAGGTGCCCACCCCGGCGAAGGTGCACGCGAGGTGCGCACCCGGGGCAAACCGGGCTCCGACTTCGTGCACGCCATGGTGCCCACCGCGGCGAAGGTGCACGCGAGGTGCGCACCCGGGGCAAACCGGGCTCCGACTTCGTGCACGCCGCACCTTGGAGCACACTTCGGAGCGCTCCTTGGTGCGCACCATGGTGCCCACCAGGGCGCGCAACCCCGCCGAAGGTGCACGCGAGGTGCGCACCCGGGGCAAACCGGGCTCCGACTTCGTGCACGCCGCACCTTGGAGCACACTTCGGAGCGCTCCTTGGTGCGCACCATGGTGCCCACCAGGGCGCGCAACCCCGCCGAAGGTGCACGCGAGGTGCGCACCCGGGGCAAACCGGGCTCCGACTTCGTGCACGCCATGGTGCGCACCGCGGCGAAGGTGCGCACCCGGGGCAAACCGGGCTCCGACTTCGTGCACGCCGCACCTTGGAGCACACTTCGGAGCGCTCCTTGGTGCGCACCAGGGCGCGCAACCCAGCCGAGGTGCCCACCCCGGCGAAGGTGCACGCGAGGTGCGTACCCGGGGCAAACCGGGCTCCGACTTCGTGCACGCCGCACCTTGGAGCACACTTCGGAGCGCTCCTTGGTGCGCACCATGGTGCCCACCAGGCCGCGCAACCCAGCCAAGGTGTGCGCACCAAGGTGCACGCGAGGTGCGCACCCGGGGCAAACCGGGGTCCGACTTCGTGCACGCCGCACCTTGGAGCACACATCGGGGCGCTCCCGGGTTCGCACCGGCGTTGCGCACCGTGGTGGGCACCTCGGAGCACACCAAGGTGGGCAGCGAGGTGCGCACCTTTGATGCGATGCCTTCACTAATTTCCATAAAAGGCAAAAAAAAAACGAGATTTTAAAATTTCCGTTTTGAAAGATAGTGAGAAAAAGGGAATGCTGGTGCCATCTTGAGCCCGCCCTGGTGCGCAGCCCAGCCAAGGTGTGCGCACCAAGGTGCCCACCCTGGCGAAGGTGCGCGCCCGGGCAATTAACCCAACTTCCAACTTCGCGCGCGCCAGGGTGGGAGCGCACCCAACAACCGGGCCTGGGAAGAGCCAATGCGAGAAACCCCACCAAACGCTCTGACAAAAAAAGAGGGGGCGCTCCAGTAACCCCGCTTCGGAGCGCACCCTGGGCAAACCCAGCCAAGGTGCCCACCCCGGCCAAGGTGCAGGCGAGGTGCGCACCCGGGGCAAACCGGGCTCCGACAACGTGCACGCCGCACCTTGGAGCACACTTCGTAGCGCTCCCGGGTGCGCACCTCAGAGCACACCAAGGTGGGCAGCGAGGTGCGCACCTTTGATGCGCTGCCTTCACTAATTTCCAGAAAAGGCAAAAAAAAAAGGAGATTTTAAAATTTCCGTTTTGAAAGATAGTGAAAAAAACGGAACGCGCGTGCCATCTTGAGCCCGCCCTGGTGCGCAGCCCAGGTAAGGTGCCCACCCTGGCAAAGGTGCGCACCCGGGCAATTAACCCTACTTCCGACTTCGTGCGCGCCAGGGTGGCAACCGGGCCTCGGAAGAGCCAATGCGAGAAACCCCACCAAACGCTCCGACAAAAAAAGAGGCGGCGCTCCAATAACCCCGCTTCGGAGCGCAGCCGGGGCAAACCCAGCCAAGGTGCCCACCCCGACGAAGGTGCACGCGAGGTGCGCACCCGGGGCAAACCGGGCTCCGACAACGTGCACGCAGCACCTTGGAGCACACTTCGAAGCACTCCCGGGTGCCCACCGGCGTTGCGCACCGTGGTGGGCAGCGAGGTGCGCACCTTTGATGCGCTGCCTTCACTAATTTCCAGAAAAAGGCAAAAAAAAATGAGATTTTAAAATTTCCGTTTTGAAAGATAGTGAAAAAAAAGGAACGCGGGTGCCATCTTGAGCCCGCCCTGGTGCGCAGCCCAGGCAAGGCATGCGCACCAAGGTGCCCACCCGAGGTGCACACCCGGGGCAAACCGGGCTCCGACTTCGTGCAGGCCGCACCTTGGAGCACACTTCGGAGCGCTCCTTGGTGCGCACCATGGTGCCCACCAGGGCGCGCAACCCAGCCAAGGTCTGCACACCAAGGTGCCCACCCCGGCGAAGGTGCACGCGAGGTGCGCACCCGGGGCAAACCGGGCTCCGACTTCGTGCACGCCATGGTGCCCACCGCGGCGAAGGTGCACGCGAGGTGCGCACCCGGGGCAAACCGGGCTCCGACTTCGTGCACGCCGCACCTTGGAGCACACTTCGGAGCGCTCCTTGGTGCGCACCATGGTGCCCACCAGGGCGCGCAACCCAGCCAAGGTGTGCGCACCAAGGTGCACGCGAGGTGCGCACCCGGGGCAAACCGGGGTCCGACTTCGTGCACGCCGCACCTTGGAGCACACATCGGAGCGCTCCCAGGTTCGCACCAGCGTTGCGCACCTTTGATGCGCTGCCTTCACTAATTTCCAGAAAAGGCAAAAAAAAACGATATTTTAAAATTTCCGTTCTGAAAGATAGTGAAAAAAACGGAACGCGGGTGCCATCTTGAGCCCTTCCTGGTGCGCAGCCCAGGCAAGTTGTGCGCACCAAGGTGCCCACCCTGGCGGAGGTGCGCGCCCGGGGCAAACCGGGCTCCGACTTCGTGCACTGCATGGTGCCCACCAAGGCGCGCAACCCAGCCAAGGTGCCCACCGCAGCGAAGGTGCACGCGAGGTGCACACCCGGGGCAAACCGGGCTCCGACTTCGTGCACGCCGCACCTTGGAGCACACTTCAGAGCGCTCCTTGGTGCGCACCAGGGCGCGCAACCCAGCCGAGGTGCCCACCCCGGCGAAGGTGCACGCGAGGTGCGCACCCGGGGCAAACCGGGCTCCGACTTCGTGCACGCCATGGTGCCCACCGCGGCGAAGGTGCGCACCCGGGGCAAACCGGGCTCCGACTTCGTGCACGCCGCACCTTGGAGCACACTTCGGAGCGCTCCTTGGTGCGCACCATGGTGCCCACCAGGCCGCGCAACCCAGCCAAGGTGTGCGCACCAAGGTGCACGCGAGGTGCGCACCCGGGGCAAACCGGGGTCCGACTTCGTGCACGCCGCACCTTGGAGCACACATCGGGGCGCTCCCGGGTTCGCACCGGCGTTGCGCACCGTGGTGGGCACCTCGGAGCACACCAAGGTGGGCAGCGAGGTGCGCACCTTTGATGCGATGCCTTCACTAATTTCCATAAAAGGCAAAAAAAAAACGAGATTTTAAAATTTCCGTTTTGAAAGATAGTGAGAAAAAGGGAATGCTGGTGCCATCTTGAGCCCGCCCTGGTGCGCAGCCCAGCCAAGGTTTGCGCACCAAGGTGCCCACCCTGGCGAAGGTGCGCGCCCGGGCAATTAACCCAACTTCCAACTTCGCGCGCGCCAGGGTGGGAGCGCACCCAACAACCGGGCCTGGGAAGAGCCAATGCGAGAAACCCCACCAAACTCTCTGACAAAAAAAGAGGGGGCGCTCCAGTAACCCCGCTTCGGAGCGCACCCTGGGCAAACCCAGCCAAGGTGCCCACCCCGGCCAAGGTGCAGGCGAGGTGCGCACCCGGGGCAAACCGGGCTCCGACAACGTGCACGCCGCACCTTGGAGCACACTTCGTAGCGCTCCCGGGTGCGCACCTCAGAGCACACCAAGGTGGGCAGCGAGGTGCGCACCTTTGATGCGCTGCCTTCACTAATTTCCAGAAAAGGCAAAAAAAAAAGGAGATTTTAAAATTTCCGTTTTGAAAGATAGTGAAAAAAACGGAACGCGCGTGCCATCTTGAGCCCGCCCTGGTGCGCAGCCCAGGTAAGGTGCCACCCTGGCAAAGGTGCGCACCCGGGCAATTAACCCTACTTCCGACTTCGTGCGCGCCAGGGTGGCAACCGGGCCTCGGAAGAGCCAATGCGAGAAACCCCACCAAACGCTCCGACAAAAAAAGAGGCGGCGCTCCAATAACCCCGCTTCGGAGCGCAGCCGGGGCAAACCAAGCCAAGGTGCCCACCCCGACGAAGGTGCACGCGAGGTGCGCACCCGGGGCAAACCGGGCTCCGACAACGTGCACGCAGCACCTTGGAGCACACTTCGAAGCACTCCCGGGTGCCCACCGGCGTTGCGCACCGTGGTGGGCAGCGAGGTGCGCACCTTTGATGCGCTGCCTTCACTAATTTCCAGAAAAAGGCAAAAAAAAATGAGATTTTAAAATTTCCGTTTTGAAAGATAGTGAAAAAAAAGGAACGCGGGTGCCATCTTGAGCCCGCCCTGGTGCGCAGCCCAGGCAAGGCATGCGCACCAAGGTGCCCACCCGAGGTGCACACCCGGGGCAAACCGGGCTCCGACTTCGTGCAGGCCGCACCTTGGAGCACACTTCGGAGCGCTCCTTGGTGCGCACCATGGTGCCCACCAGGGCGCACCCGAGGCAAACCGGGCTCCGACTTCGTGCACGCCGCACCTTGGAGCACACATCGGAGCGCTCCCAGGTTCGCACCAGCGTTGCGCACCTTTGATGCGCTGCCTTCACTAATTTCCAGAAAAGGCAAAAAAAAACGATATTTTAAAATTTCCGTTCTGAAAGATAGTGAAAAAAACGGAACGCGGGTGCCATCTTGAGCCCTTCCTGATGCGCAGCCCAGGCAAGTTGTGCGCACCAAGGTGCCCACCCTGGCGGAGGTGCGCGCCCAGGGCAAACCGGGCTCCGACTTCGTGCACTGCATGGTGCCCACCAAGGCGCGCAACCCAGCCAAGGTGCCCACCGCAGCGAAGGTGCACGCGAGGTGCGCACCCGAGGTGCACACCCGGGGCAAACCGGGCTCCGACTTCGTGCACGCCGCACCTTGGAGCACACTTCAGAGCGCTCCTTGGTACGCACCAGGGCGCGCAACCCAGCCAAGGTGCTCACCCCGGCGAAGGTGCACGCGAGGTGCGCACCCGGGGCAAACCGGGCTCGGACTTCGTGCACGCCGCACCTTGGAGCACACATCGGAGCGCTCCCGGGTTCGCACCAGCATTGCGCACCTTTGATGCGCTGCCTTCACTAATTTCCAGAAAAGGCAAAAAAAAGAAAAAAATGAGATTTTAAAATTTCCGTTTTGAAAGATAGTGAAAAAAACGGAACGCGGGTGCCATCTTGAGCCCGCCCTGGTGTGCAGCCCAGGCAAGTTGTGCGCACCAAGGCACCCACCCTGGCCAAGGTGGGTCACGGGGTGGGTCCTAGGGTGGGTAACGGGGTGGGTACTAAGGTGCGTGCCAAGGTGGGTCATAGGGTGGGTGCCAAGGTGGGCACCAGGGTGGGTGTGCACCAACCCTAGCCAGGGTAGGTCACGGGGTGGTTGTCGGGGTGGGCGTCAAGGAGCCAAGGTGGGTGGCAAGTAGCCAAGTTGCGTGCCAAGGTGGGTGTCGGGGTGGGTGCCAAGGATCCAAGGTGGGTGCCAAGGAACCAAGGTGGGTGTCTGGGTGGGTGCCGAGGTGGGAGCCAGGGTGGGTCCCAAGGTGAGTGCAAAGGTGGGTGCCAGGGTCAAGGTGAGTGCCAATGTGGGTTCCAAGGTGCCAGGGTCAGGGTGAGTGCCAATGTGGGTTCAAAGGTGCTAAGTTGGGTGCGAGGTTGGGTGCGAGGGTGGGTGGGTGCCAAGGTGTGCTAGGTGGAAGCCCGGGTGGGTCGGCATCCCATGGGTGTCGAGTTGGGTGCCTGATGGGTGCTTCTTGTCAAGTTTTAGTCGTCGGGACTCATTTCGAGCCTTAGAGGTCGTTTCTTGTCCGGTTGCCCTGTCTTCGACCTGGGAACCCAATTTTGGTCCTCGGGTCCCATTTTTTTTTGTCTCGCATCCCACTTTTGGCCTGTGGCCTTTTCGGGGTCGATTCTCGTTTTGGGCATCAGAGCATGTTTCTTCTCCTAAAACCCAATATTTGTTTATTAAGTCTCGGAACACATTTTTGTTCTCGTGGACCCATCATGGGTCTTGGAACGCATTTGTGGTCCTTGGGTCCCATTTTGCATCCCGAAACTTGTGTTTTGGTGCTTGATCCCTATTTTGGGTGCCCACCTTGCACCAAGTGCGCACCCGGGGCAAACCGAGCGCCTTGGTGCACCGGGGCAAGATCGAGCGTGCACCCGAGGCGCCCCGAACATGCACCAAGGTGCACTCGGCCCACATGTGAGCGCAGGTCGTTGCGCCCGAGGTGGTGTGTGGGCACCGCGTTGCAGACGGGACACTGCACGCACACGACGCCCCCTCCAGGTGCACGCACGTAGGCCGGGCCGGGTGCACACCCGACGCCCTAGCAAGGTGCGCGCACCCGGGCAGGGCTCACACTTGGCGAACGGGGCGCACTTCGCGAGGGAGGGTGTGCACCTCGACGGGGGTGGGTGGCCGGGGTGGATTCGCACGTGGGTCGCGGTTTGCTAAGTACACACTGCGACAAGCTCATAACGGGTGCGATCATACCAGCGTTAGTGCACCGGATCCCATCAGAACTCCGCAGTTAAGCGCGCTTGGGCCGGAGTAGTACTGGGATGGGTGACCTCCCGGGAAGTCCCGGTGTTGCACCCTTTTTTAGTTTTTCGCCGGGCGTCGCAATGCTATTTGAATAAACCTTTTGCCCGTTTGCGTTCTCGTCGGGGCCGGGCCGGGCCGGGGTGCGCTGCCCGCACTACCGCGCGCGCGGGGGCGACACCGAGCGCGCACCCGAGGCGCCCCGAGCACACAGGCCACGGTGCAACCCGGGCGTTGTGCGCGCACCCCGGTGCGCCCGAGGTGCTGCGCGCGCACCCAGGTGAAATCGGTGTGCACCTCGGCCAGTGCGCGCTCGGTCGAGTCGCGCACGTTGGCCAAGGTGCACGGTGATGTTTCTTACTCTAAGGTTCCGCACCAGACGCCCGGGACAGGTGAGCGAAGCTGGGCGGGGCCGGGTGCGCGGCCGGGGCAGGTGCACGCAGCTGGAGAGAGCTTTGGAGCACACTTCGGAGCGCACCAATGATGCGCTCCATTCAAAAGTTTCCTGAAAAGGCAAAAAAAGTTGAGATTATAGAATTTCCCACTTGAGAGATTGTAAAAAAAAAAAATTTAAAATGAAGGAAACGCGGGTGCCAAGGTGTGCGCAGCCCAGCCAAGGTGTGCGCACCAAGGCGCCCACCCTGGCGAAGGTGCACGCAAGGTGCGCACCCGAGGCAAACCGGACAATTAACCCAACTTTCGACTTCGCGCGCACCTTGGAGCGCACTTCGGAGCGCTCCTTGGTGCGCACCAATCTTGGGCACCTCGGAGTGCACCATGGCGCCCACCAAGGTGCGCACCCGGGGCAAACCGAGCTCCGACTTCGTGCGCACCTTGGAGCGCACGAAAGGTGCGCACCATGGCGCCCACCAAGGTGCGCAGCCCAGCCAAGGCGTGCGCATCAAGGTGCGCACCCTGGCGAAGGTGCGCACCCGGGGCAAACCGAGCTCCGACTTCGTGCGCACCTTGGAGCGCACAAAAGGTGCGCAACCCAGCCAAGGTGTGCGCACCCCGGTCAAACCGAGCTCCGAATCGTGCGCACCAGAGGTGCACGCCATCGTGCGCACCTTGGAGCACACTTCGGAGCCCTCCTTGGTGCGCGCCGATGTTGCGCACCTCGGAGCGCACCCGGGGAAAACAATGCAATTAACCCGACTTTCGACTTCGTGGGCACCTCGGAGCGCTCTCGGGTTCGCACCTCGGAGCACACCGAGGTGCGCACCTTTGATGCGCTGCCTTCACCAATTTCCAGAAAAGGCAAGAAAACATTGAGAAGGTGTGCGCACCGAGGTGCCCACCCTGGCGAAGGTGCACGCGAGGTGCGCACCCGGGGCAAACCGGGCTCCGACTTCGTGCACGCCGCACCTTGGAGCACACTTCGGAGCGCTCCTTGGTGCGCACCAGGGCGCGCAACCCAGCCGAGGTGCCCACCCCGGCGAAGGTGCACGCGAGGTGCGCACCCGGGGCAAACCGGGCTCCGACTTCGTGCACGCCATGGTGCCCACCGCGGCGAAGGTGCACGCGAGGTGCGCACCCGGGGCAAACCGGGCTCCGACTTCGTGCACGCCGCACCTTGGAGCACACTTCGGAGCGCTCCTTGGTGCGCACCATGGTGCCCACCAGGGCGCGCAACCCCGCCGAAGGTGCACGCGAGGTGCGCACCCGGGGCAAACCGGGCTCCGACTTCGTGCACGCCGCACCTTGGAGCACACTTCGGAGCGCTCCTTGGTGCGCACCATGGTGCCCACCAGGGCGCGCAACCCCGCCGAAGGTGCACGCGAGGTGCGCACCCGGGGCAAACCGGGCTCCGACTTCGTGCACGCCATGGTGCGCACCGCGGCGAAGGTGCGCACCCGGGGCAAACCGGGCTCCGACTTCGTGCACGCCGCACCTTGGAGCACACTTCGGAGCGCTCCTTGGTGCGCACCAGGGCGCGCAACCCAGCCGAGGTGCCCACCCCGGCGAAGGTGCACGCGAGGTGCGTACCCGGGGCAAACCGGGCTCCGACTTCGTGCACGCCGCACCTTGGAGCACACTTCGGAGCGCTCCTTGGTGCGCACCATGGTGCCCACCAGGCCGCGCAACCCAGCCAAGGTGTGCGCACCAAGGTGCACGCGAGGTGCGCACCCGGGGCAAACCGGGGTCCGACTTCGTGCACGCCGCACCTTGGAGCACACATCGGGGCGCTCCCGGGTTCGCACCGGCGTTGCGCACCGTGGTGGGCACCTCGGAGCACACCAAGGTGGGCAGCGAGGTGCGCACCTTTGATGCGATGCCTTCACTAATTTCCATAAAAGGCAAAAAAAAAACGAGATTTTAAAATTTCCGTTTTGAAAGATAGTGAGAAAAAGGGAATGCTGGTGCCATCTTGAGCCCGCCCTGGTGCGCAGCCCAGCCAAGGTGTGCGCACCAAGGTGCCCACCCTGGCGAAGGTGCGCGCCCGGGCAATTAACCCAACTTCCAACTTCGCGCGCGCCAGGGTGGGAGCGCACCCAACAACCGGGCCTGGGAAGAGCCAATGCGAGAAACCCCACCAAACGCTCTGACAAAAAAAGAGGGGGCGCTCCAGTAACCCCACTTCGGAGCGCACCCTGGGCAAACCCAGCCAAGGTGCCCACCCCGGCCAAGGTGCAGGCGAGGTGCGCACCCGGGGCAAACCGGGCTCCGACAACGTGCACGCCGCACCTTGGAGCACACTTCGTAGCGCTCCCGGGTGCGCACCTCAGAGCACACCAAGGTGGGCAGCGAGGTGCGCACCTTTGATGCGCTGCCTTCACTAATTTCCAGAAAAGGCAAAAAAAAAAGGAGATTTTAAAATTTCCGTTTTGAAAGATAGTGAAAAAAACGGAACGCGCGTGCCATCTTGAGCCCGCCCTGGTGCGCAGCCCAGGTAAGGTGCCCACCCTGGCAAAGGTGCGCACCCGGGCAATTAACCCTACTTCCGACTTCGTGCGCGCCAGGGTGGCAACCGGGCCTCGGAAGAGCCAATGCGAGAAACCCCACCAAACGCTCCGACAAAAAAAGAGGCGGCGCTCCAATAACCCCGCTTCGGAGCGCAGCCGGGGCAAACCCAGCCAAGGTGCCCACCCCGACGAAGGTGCACGCGAGGTGCGCACCCGGGGCAAACCGGGCTCCGACAACGTGCACGCAGCACCTTGGAGCACACTTCGAAGCACTCCCGGGTGCCCACCGGCGTTGCGCACCGTGGTGGGCAGCGAGGTGCGCACCTTTGATGCGCTGCCTTCACTAATTTCCAGAAAAAGGCAAAAAAAAATGAGATTTTAAAATTTCCGTTTTGAAAGATAGTGAAAAAAAAGGAACGCGGGTGCCATCTTGAGCCCGCCCTGGTGCGCAGCCCAGGCAAGGCATGCGCACCAAGGTGCCCACCCGAGGTGCACACCCGGGGCAAACCGGGCTCCGACTTCGTGCAGGCCGCACCTTGGAGCACACTTCGGAGCGCTCCTTGGTGCGCACCATGGTGCCCACCAGGGCGCGCAACCCAGCCAAGGTCTGCACACCAAGGTGCCCACCCCGGCGAAGGTGCACGCGAGGTGCGCACCCGGGGCAAACCGGGCTCCGACTTCGTGCACGCCATGGTGCCCACCGCGGCGAAGGTGCACGCGAGGTGCGCACCCGGGGCAAACCGGGCTCCGACTTCGTGCACGCCGCACCTTGGAGCACACTTCGGAGCGCTCCTTGGTGCGCACCATGGTGCCCACCAGGGCGCGCAACCCAGCCAAGGTGTGCGCACCAAGGTGCACGCGAGGTGCGCACCCGGGGCAAACCGGGGTCCGACTTCGTGCACGCCGCACCTTGGAGCACACATCGGAGCGCTCCCAGGTTCGCACCAGCGTTGCGCACCTTTGATGCGCTGCCTTCACTAATTTCCAGAAAAGGCAAAAAAAAACGATATTTTAAAATTTCCGTTCTGAAAGATAGTGAAAAAAACGGAACGCGGGTGCCATCTTGAGCCCTTCCTGGTGCGCAGCCCAGGCAAGTTGTGCGCACCAAGGTGCCCACCCTGGCGGAGGTGCGCGCCCGGGGCAAACCGGGCTCCGACTTCGTGCACTGCATGGTGCCCACCAAGGCGCGCAACCCAGCCAAGGTGCCCACCGCAGCGAAGGTGCACGCGAGGTGCACACCCGGGGCAAACCGGGCTCCGACTTCGTGCACGCCGCACCTTGGAGCACACTTCAGAGCGCTCCTTGGTGCGCACCAGGGCGCGCAACCCAGCCGAGGTGCCCACCCCGGCGAAGGTGCACGCGAGGTGCGCACCCGGGGCAAACCGGGCTCCGACTTCGTGCACGCCATGGTGCCCACCGCGGCGAAGGTGCGCACCCGGGGCAAACCGGGCTCCGACTTCGTGCACGCCGCACCTTGGAGCACACTTCGGAGCGCTCCTTGGTGCGCACCATGGTGCCCACCAGGCCGCGCAACCCAGCCAAGGTGTGCGCACCAAGGTGCACGCGAGGTGCGCACCCGGGGCAAACCGGGGTCCGACTTCGTGCACGCCGCACCTTGGAGCACACATCGGGGCGCTCCCGGGTTCGCACCGGCGTTGCGCACCGTGGTGGGCACCTCGGAGCACACCAAGGTGGGCAGCGAGGTGCGCACCTTTGATGCGATGCCTTCACTAATTTCCATAAAAGGCAAAAAAAAAACGAGATTTTAAAATTTCCGTTTTGAAAGATAGTGAGAAAAAGGGAATGCTGGTGCCATCTTGAGCCCGCCCTGGTGCGCAGCCCAGCCAAGGTTTGCGCACCAAGGTGCCCACCCTGGCGAAGGTGCGCGCCCGGGCAATTAACCCAACTTCCAACTTCGCGCGCGCCAGGGTGGGAGCGCACCCAACAACCGGGCCTGGGAAGAGCCAATGCGAGAAACCCCACCAAACTCTCTGACAAAAAAAGAGGGGGCGCTCCAGTAACCCCGCTTCGGAGCGCACCCTGGGCAAACCCAGCCAAGGTGCCCACCCCGGCCAAGGTGCAGGCGAGGTGCGCACCCGGGGCAAACCGGGCTCCGACAACGTGCACGCCGCACCTTGGAGCACACTTCGTAGCGCTCCCGGGTGCGCACCTCAGAGCACACCAAGGTGGGCAGCGAGGTGCGCACCTTTGATGCGCTGCCTTCACTAATTTCCAGAAAAGGCAAAAAAAAAAGGAGATTTTAAAATTTCCGTTTTGAAAGATAGTGAAAAAAACGGAACGCGCGTGCCATCTTGAGCCCGCCCTGGTGCGCAGCCCAGGTAAGGTGCCACCCTGGCAAAGGTGCGCACCCGGGCAATTAACCCTACTTCCGACTTCGTGCGCGCCAGGGTGGCAACCGGGCCTCGGAAGAGCCAATGCGAGAAACCCCACCAAACGCTCCGACAAAAAAAGAGGCGGCGCTCCAATAACCCCGCTTCGGAGCGCAGCCGGGGCAAACCAAGCCAAGGTGCCCACCCCGACGAAGGTGCACGCGAGGTGCGCACCCGGGGCAAACCGGGCTCCGACAACGTGCACGCAGCACCTTGGAGCACACTTCGAAGCACTCCCGGGTGCCCACCGGCGTTGCGCACCGTGGTGGGCAGCGAGGTGCGCACCTTTGATGCGCTGCCTTCACTAATTTCCAGAAAAAGGCAAAAAAAAATGAGATTTTAAAATTTCCGTTTTGAAAGATAGTGAAAAAAAAGGAACGCGGGTGCCATCTTGAGCCCGCCCTGGTGCGCAGCCCAGGCAAGGCATGCGCACCAAGGTGCCCACCCGAGGTGCACACCCGGGGCAAACCGGGCTCCGACTTCGTGCAGGCCGCACCTTGGAGCACACTTCGGAGCGCTCCTTGGTGCGCACCATGGTGCCCACCAGGGCGCACCCGAGGCAAACCGGGCTCCGACTTCGTGCACGCCGCACCTTGGAGCACACATCGGAGCGCTCCCAGGTTCGCACCAGCGTTGCGCACCTTTGATGCGCTGCCTTCACTAATTTCCAGAAAAGGCAAAAAAAAACGATATTTTAAAATTTCCGTTCTGAAAGATAGTGAAAAAAACGGAACGCGGGTGCCATCTTGAGCCCTTCCTGATGCGCAGCCCAGGCAAGTTGTGCGCACCAAGGTGCCCACCCTGGCGGAGGTGCGCGCCCGGGGCAAACCGGGCTCCGACTTCGTGCACTGCATGGTGCCCACCAAGGCGCGCAACCCAGCCAAGGTGCCCACCGCAGCGAAGGTGCACGCGAGGTGCGCACCCGAGGTGCACACCCGGGGCAAACCGGGCTCCGACTTCGTGCACGCCGCACCTTGGAGCACACTTCAGAGCGCTCCTTGGTACGCACCAGGGCGCGCAACCCAGCCAAGGTGCTCACCCCGGCGAAGGTGCACGCGAGGTGCGCACCCGGGGCAAACCGGGCTCGGACTTCGTGCACGCCGCACCTTGGAGCACACATCGGAGCGCTCCCGGGTTCGCACCAGCATTGCGCACCTTTGATGCGCTGCCTTCACTAATTTCCAGAAAAGGCAAAAAAAAGAAAAAAATGAGATTTTAAAATTTCCGTTTTGAAAGATAGTGAAAAAAACGGAACGCGGGTGCCATCTTGAGCCCGCCCTGGTGTGCAGCCCAGGCAAGTTGTGCGCACCAAGGCACCCACCCTGGCCAAGGTGGGTCACGGGGTGGGTCCTAGGGTGGGTAACGGGGTGGGTACTAAGGTGCGTGCCAAGGTGGGTCATAGGGTGGGTGCCAAGGTGGGCACCAGGGTGGGTGTGCACCAACCCTAGCCAGGGTAGGTCACGGGGTGGTTGTCGGGGTGGGCGTCAAGGAGCCAAGGTGGGTGGCAAGTAGCCAAGTTGCGTGCCAAGGTGGGTGTCGGGGTGGGTGCCAAGGATCCAAGGTGGGTGCCAAGGAACCAAGGTGGGTGTCTGGGTGGGTGCCGAGGTGGGAGCCAGGGTGGGTCCCAAGGTGAGTGCAAAGGTGGGTGCCAGGGTCAAGGTGAGTGCCAATGTGGGTTCCAAGGTGCCAGGGTCAGGGTGAGTGCCAATGTGGGTTCAAAGGTGCTAAGTTGGGTGCGAGGTTGGGTGCGAGGGTGGGTGGGTGCCAAGGTGTGCTAGGTGGAAGCCCGGGTGGGTCGGCATCCCATGGGTGTCGAGTTGGGTGCCTGATGGGTGCTTCTTGTCAAGTTTTAGTCGTCGGGACTCATTTCGAGCCTTAGAGGTCGTTTCTTGTCCGGTTGCCCTGTCTTCGACCTGGGAACCCAATTTTGGTCCTCGGGTCCCATTTTTTTTTGTCTCGCATCCCACTTTTGGCCTGTGGCCTTTTCGGGGTCGATTCTCGTTTTGGGCATCAGAGCATGTTTCTTCTCCTAAAACCCAATATTTGTTTATTAAGTCTCGGAACACATTTTTGTTCTCGTGGACCCATCATGGGTCTTGGAACGCATTTGTGGTCCTTGGGTCCCATTTTGCATCCCGAAACTTGTGTTTTGGTGCTTGATCCCTATTTTGGGTGCCCACCTTGCACCAAGTGCGCACCCGGGGCAAACCGAGCGCCTTGGTGCACCGGGGCAAGATCGAGCGTGCACCCGAGGCGCCCCGAACATGCACCAAGGTGCACTCGGCCCACATGTGAGCGCAGGTCGTTGCGCCCGAGGTGGTGTGTGGGCACCGCGTTGCAGACGGGACACTGCACGCACACGACGCCCCCTCCAGGTGCACGCACGTAGGCCGGGCCGGGTGCACACCCGACGCCCTAGCAAGGTGCGCGCACCCGGGCAGGGCTCACACTTGGCGAACGGGGCGCACTTCGCGAGGGAGGGTGTGCACCTCGACGGGGGTGGGTGGCCGGGGTGGATTCGCACGTGGGTCGCGGTTTGCTAAGTACACACTGCGACAAGCTCATAACGGGTGCGATCATACCAGCGTTAGTGCACCGGATCCCATCAGAACTCCGCAGTTAAGCGCGCTTGGGCCGGAGTAGTACTGGGATGGGTGACCTCCCGGGAAGTCCCGGTGTTGCACCCTTTTTTAGTTTTTCGCCGGGCGTCGCAATGCTATTTGAATAAACCTTTTGCCCGTTTGCGTTCTCGTCGGGGCCGGGCCGGGCCGGGGTGCGCTGCCCGCACTACCGCGCGCGCGGGGGCGACACCGAGCGCGCACCCGAGGCGCCCCGAGCACACAGGCCACGGTGCAACCCGGGCGTTGTGCGCGCACCCCGGTGCGCCCGAGGTGCTGCGCGCGCACCCAGGTGAAATCGGTGTGCACCTCGGCCAGTGCGCGCTCGGTCGAGTCGCGCACGTTGGCCAAGGTGCACGGTGATGTTTCTTACTCTAAGGTTCCGCACCAGACGCCCGGGACAGGTGAGCGAAGCTGGGCGGGGCCGGGTGCGCGGCCGGGGCAGGTGCACGCAGCTGGAGAGAGCTTTGGAGCACACTTCGGAGCGCACCAATGATGCGCTCCATTCAAAAGTTTCCTGAAAAGGCAAAAAAAGTTGAGATTATAGAATTTCCCACTTGAGAGATTGTAAAAAAAAAAAATTTAAAATGAAGGAAACGCGGGTGCCAAGGTGTGCGCAGCCCAGCCAAGGTGTGCGCACCAAGGCGCCCACCCTGGCGAAGGTGCACGCAAGGTGCGCACCCGAGGCAAACCGGACAATTAACCCAACTTTCGACTTCGCGCGCACCTTGGAGCGCACTTCGGAGCGCTCCTTGGTGCGCACCAATCTTGGGCACCTCGGAGTGCACCATGGCGCCCACCAAGGTGCGCACCCGGGGCAAACCGAGCTCCGACTTCGTGCGCACCTTGGAGCGCACGAAAGGTGCGCACCATGGCGCCCACCAAGGTGCGCAGCCCAGCCAAGGCGTGCGCATCAAGGTGCGCACCCTGGCGAAGGTGCGCACCCGGGGCAAACCGAGCTCCGACTTCGTGCGCACCTTGGAGCGCACAAAAGGTGCGCAACCCAGCCAAGGTGTGCGCACCCCGGTCAAACCGAGCTCCGAATCGTGCGCACCAGAGGTGCACGCCATCGTGCGCACCTTGGAGCACACTTCGGAGCCCTCCTTGGTGCGCGCCGATGTTGCGCACCTCGGAGCGCACCCGGGGAAAACAATGCAATTAACCCGACTTTCGACTTCGTGGGCACCTCGGAGCGCTCTCGGGTTCGCACCTCGGAGCACACCGAGGTGCGCACCTTTGATGCGCTGCCTTCACCAATTTCCAGAAAAGGCAAGAAAACATTGAGAAGGTGTGCGCACCGAGGTGCCCACCCTGGCGAAGGTGCACGCGAGGTGCGCACCCGGGGCAAACCGGGCTCCGACTTCGTGCACGCCGCACCTTGGAGCACACTTCGGAGCGCTCCTTGGTGCGCACCAGGGCGCGCAACCCAGCCGAGGTGCCCACCCCGGCGAAGGTGCACGCGAGGTGCGCACCCGGGGCAAACCGGGCTCCGACTTCGTGCACGCCATGGTGCCCACCGCGGCGAAGGTGCACGCGAGGTGCGCACCCGGGGCAAACCGGGCTCCGACTTCGTGCACGCCGCACCTTGGAGCACACTTCGGAGCGCTCCTTGGTGCGCACCATGGTGCCCACCAGGGCGCGCAACCCCGCCGAAGGTGCACGCGAGGTGCGCACCCGGGGCAAACCGGGCTCCGACTTCGTGCACGCCGCACCTTGGAGCACACTTCGGAGCGCTCCTTGGTGCGCACCATGGTGCCCACCAGGGCGCGCAACCCCGCCGAAGGTGCACGCGAGGTGCGCACCCGGGGCAAACCGGGCTCCGACTTCGTGCACGCCATGGTGCGCACCGCGGCGAAGGTGCGCACCCGGGGCAAACCGGGCTCCGACTTCGTGCACGCCGCACCTTGGAGCACACTTCGGAGCGCTCCTTGGTGCGCACCAGGGCGCGCAACCCAGCCGAGGTGCCCACCCCGGCGAAGGTGCACGCGAGGTGCGTACCCGGGGCAAACCGGGCTCCGACTTCGTGCACGCCGCACCTTGGAGCACACTTCGGAGCGCTCCTTGGTGCGCACCATGGTGCCCACCAGGCCGCGCAACCCAGCCAAGGTGTGCGCACCAAGGTGCACGCGAGGTGCGCACCCGGGGCAAACCGGGGTCCGACTTCGTGCACGCCGCACCTTGGAGCACACATCGGGGCGCTCCCGGGTTCGCACCGGCGTTGCGCACCGTGGTGGGCACCTCGGAGCACACCAAGGTGGGCAGCGAGGTGCGCACCTTTGATGCGATGCCTTCACTAATTTCCATAAAAGGCAAAAAAAAAACGAGATTTTAAAATTTCCGTTTTGAAAGATAGTGAGAAAAAGGGAATGCTGGTGCCATCTTGAGCCCGCCCTGGTGCGCAGCCCAGCCAAGGTGTGCGCACCAAGGTGCCCACCCTGGCGAAGGTGCGCGCCCGGGCAATTAACCCAACTTCCAACTTCGCGCGCGCCAGGGTGGGAGCGCACCCAACAACCGGGCCTGGGAAGAGCCAATGCGAGAAACCCCACCAAACGCTCTGACAAAAAAAGAGGGGGCGCTCCAGTAACCCCACTTCGGAGCGCACCCTGGGCAAACCCAGCCAAGGTGCCCACCCCGGCCAAGGTGCAGGCGAGGTGCGCACCCGGGGCAAACCGGGCTCCGACAACGTGCACGCCGCACCTTGGAGCACACTTCGTAGCGCTCCCGGGTGCGCACCTCAGAGCACACCAAGGTGGGCAGCGAGGTGCGCACCTTTGATGCGCTGCCTTCACTAATTTCCAGAAAAGGCAAAAAAAAAAGGAGATTTTAAAATTTCCGTTTTGAAAGATAGTGAAAAAAACGGAACGCGCGTGCCATCTTGAGCCCGCCCTGGTGCGCAGCCCAGGTAAGGTGCCCACCCTGGCAAAGGTGCGCACCCGGGCAATTAACCCTACTTCCGACTTCGTGCGCGCCAGGGTGGCAACCGGGCCTCGGAAGAGCCAATGCGAGAAACCCCACCAAACGCTCCGACAAAAAAAGAGGCGGCGCTCCAATAACCCCGCTTCGGAGCGCAGCCGGGGCAAACCCAGCCAAGGTGCCCACCCCGACGAAGGTGCACGCGAGGTGCGCACCCGGGGCAAACCGGGCTCCGACAACGTGCACGCAGCACCTTGGAGCACACTTCGAAGCACTCCCGGGTGCCCACCGGCGTTGCGCACCGTGGTGGGCAGCGAGGTGCGCACCTTTGATGCGCTGCCTTCACTAATTTCCAGAAAAAGGCAAAAAAAAATGAGATTTTAAAATTTCCGTTTTGAAAGATAGTGAAAAAAAAGGAACGCGGGTGCCATCTTGAGCCCGCCCTGGTGCGCAGCCCAGGCAAGGCATGCGCACCAAGGTGCCCACCCGAGGTGCACACCCGGGGCAAACCGGGCTCCGACTTCGTGCAGGCCGCACCTTGGAGCACACTTCGGAGCGCTCCTTGGTGCGCACCATGGTGCCCACCAGGGCGCGCAACCCAGCCAAGGTCTGCACACCAAGGTGCCCACCCCGGCGAAGGTGCACGCGAGGTGCGCACCCGGGGCAAACCGGGCTCCGACTTCGTGCACGCCATGGTGCCCACCGCGGCGAAGGTGCACGCGAGGTGCGCACCCGGGGCAAACCGGGCTCCGACTTCGTGCACGCCGCACCTTGGAGCACACTTCGGAGCGCTCCTTGGTGCGCACCATGGTGCCCACCAGGGCGCGCAACCCAGCCAAGGTGTGCGCACCAAGGTGCACGCGAGGTGCGCACCCGGGGCAAACCGGGGTCCGACTTCGTGCACGCCGCACCTTGGAGCACACATCGGAGCGCTCCCAGGTTCGCACCAGCGTTGCGCACCTTTGATGCGCTGCCTTCACTAATTTCCAGAAAAGGCAAAAAAAAACGATATTTTAAAATTTCCGTTCTGAAAGATAGTGAAAAAAACGGAACGCGGGTGCCATCTTGAGCCCTTCCTGGTGCGCAGCCCAGGCAAGTTGTGCGCACCAAGGTGCCCACCCTGGCGGAGGTGCGCGCCCGGGGCAAACCGGGCTCCGACTTCGTGCACTGCATGGTGCCCACCAAGGCGCGCAACCCAGCCAAGGTGCCCACCGCAGCGAAGGTGCACGCGAGGTGCACACCCGGGGCAAACCGGGCTCCGACTTCGTGCACGCCGCACCTTGGAGCACACTTCAGAGCGCTCCTTGGTGCGCACCAGGGCGCGCAACCCAGCCGAGGTGCCCACCCCGGCGAAGGTGCACGCGAGGTGCGCACCCGGGGCAAACCGGGCTCCGACTTCGTGCACGCCATGGTGCCCACCGCGGCGAAGGTGCGCACCCGGGGCAAACCGGGCTCCGACTTCGTGCACGCCGCACCTTGGAGCACACTTCGGAGCGCTCCTTGGTGCGCACCATGGTGCCCACCAGGCCGCGCAACCCAGCCAAGGTGTGCGCACCAAGGTGCACGCGAGGTGCGCACCCGGGGCAAACCGGGGTCCGACTTCGTGCACGCCGCACCTTGGAGCACACATCGGGGCGCTCCCGGGTTCGCACCGGCGTTGCGCACCGTGGTGGGCACCTCGGAGCACACCAAGGTGGGCAGCGAGGTGCGCACCTTTGATGCGATGCCTTCACTAATTTCCATAAAAGGCAAAAAAAAAACGAGATTTTAAAATTTCCGTTTTGAAAGATAGTGAGAAAAAGGGAATGCTGGTGCCATCTTGAGCCCGCCCTGGTGCGCAGCCCAGCCAAGGTTTGCGCACCAAGGTGCCCACCCTGGCGAAGGTGCGCGCCCGGGCAATTAACCCAACTTCCAACTTCGCGCGCGCCAGGGTGGGAGCGCACCCAACAACCGGGCCTGGGAAGAGCCAATGCGAGAAACCCCACCAAACTCTCTGACAAAAAAAGAGGGGGCGCTCCAGTAACCCCGCTTCGGAGCGCACCCTGGGCAAACCCAGCCAAGGTGCCCACCCCGGCCAAGGTGCAGGCGAGGTGCGCACCCGGGGCAAACCGGGCTCCGACAACGTGCACGCCGCACCTTGGAGCACACTTCGTAGCGCTCCCGGGTGCGCACCTCAGAGCACACCAAGGTGGGCAGCGAGGTGCGCACCTTTGATGCGCTGCCTTCACTAATTTCCAGAAAAGGCAAAAAAAAAAGGAGATTTTAAAATTTCCGTTTTGAAAGATAGTGAAAAAAACGGAACGCGCGTGCCATCTTGAGCCCGCCCTGGTGCGCAGCCCAGGTAAGGTGCCACCCTGGCAAAGGTGCGCACCCGGGCAATTAACCCTACTTCCGACTTCGTGCGCGCCAGGGTGGCAACCGGGCCTCGGAAGAGCCAATGCGAGAAACCCCACCAAACGCTCCGACAAAAAAAGAGGCGGCGCTCCAATAACCCCGCTTCGGAGCGCAGCCGGGGCAAACCAAGCCAAGGTGCCCACCCCGACGAAGGTGCACGCGAGGTGCGCACCCGGGGCAAACCGGGCTCCGACAACGTGCACGCAGCACCTTGGAGCACACTTCGAAGCACTCCCGGGTGCCCACCGGCGTTGCGCACCGTGGTGGGCAGCGAGGTGCGCACCTTTGATGCGCTGCCTTCACTAATTTCCAGAAAAAGGCAAAAAAAAATGAGATTTTAAAATTTCCGTTTTGAAAGATAGTGAAAAAAAAGGAACGCGGGTGCCATCTTGAGCCCGCCCTGGTGCGCAGCCCAGGCAAGGCATGCGCACCAAGGTGCCCACCCGAGGTGCACACCCGGGGCAAACCGGGCTCCGACTTCGTGCAGGCCGCACCTTGGAGCACACTTCGGAGCGCTCCTTGGTGCGCACCATGGTGCCCACCAGGGTGCACCCGAGGCAAACCGGGCTCCGACTTCGTGCACGCCGCACCTTGGAGCACACATCGGAGCGCTCCCAGGTTCGCACCAGCGTTGCGCACCTTTGATGCGCTGCCTTCACTAATTTCCAGAAAAGGCAAAAAAAAACGATATTTTAAAATTTCCGTTCTGAAAGATAGTGAAAAAAACGGAACGCGGGTGCCATCTTGAGCCCTTCCTGATGCGCAGCCCAGGCAAGTTGTGCGCACCAAGGTGCCCACCCTGGCGGAGGTGCGCGCCCGGGGCAAACCGGGCTCCGACTTCGTGCACTGCATGGTGCCCACCAAGGCGCGCAACCCAGCCAAGGTGCCCACCGCAGCGAAGGTGCACGCGAGGTGCGCACCCGAGGTGCACACCCGGGGCAAACCGGGCTCCGACTTCGTGCACGCCGCACCTTGGAGCACACTTCAGAGCGCTCCTTGGTACGCACCAGGGCGCGCAACCCAGCCAAGGTGCTCACCCCGGCGAAGGTGCACGCGAGGTGCGCACCCGGGGCAAACCGGGCTCGGACTTCGTGCACGCCGCACCTTGGAGCACACATCGGAGCGCTCCCGGGTTCGCACCAGCATTGCGCACCTTTGATGCGCTGCCTTCACTAATTTCCAGAAAAGGCAAAAAAAAGAAAAAAATGAGATTTTAAAATTTCCGTTTTGAAAGATAGTGAAAAAAACGGAACGCGGGTGCCATCTTGAGCCCGCCCTGGTGTGCAGCCCAGGCAAGTTGTGCGCACCAAGGCACCCACCCTGGCCAAGGTGGGTCACGGGGTGGGTCCTAGGGTGGGTAACGGGGTGGGTACTAAGGTGCGTGCCAAGGTGGGTCATAGGGTGGGTGCCAAGGTGGGCACCAGGGTGGGTGTGCACCAACCCTAGCCAGGGTAGGTCACGGGGTGGTTGTCGGGGTGGGCGTCAAGGAGCCAAGGTGGGTGGCAAGTAGCCAAGTTGCGTGCCAAGGTGGGTGTCGGGGTGGGTGCCAAGGATCCAAGGTGGGTGCCAAGGAACCAAGGTGGGTGTCTGGGTGGGTGCCGAGGTGGGAGCCAGGGTGGGTCCCAAGGTGAGTGCAAAGGTGGGTGCCAGGGTCAAGGTGAGTGCCAATGTGGGTTCCAAGGTGCCAGGGTCAGGGTGAGTGCCAATGTGGGTTCAAAGGTGCTAAGTTGGGTGCGAGGTTGGGTGCGAGGGTGGGTGGGTGCCAAGGTGTGCTAGGTGGAAGCCCGGGTGGGTCGGCATCCCATGGGTGTCGAGTTGGGTGCCTGATGGGTGCTTCTTGTCAAGTTTTAGTCGTCGGGACTCATTTCGAGCCTTAGAGGTCGTTTCTTGTCCGGTTGCCCTGTCTTCGACCTGGGAACCCAATTTTGGTCCTCGGGTCCCATTTTTTTTTGTCTCGCATCCCACTTTTGGCCTGTGGCCTTTTCGGGGTCGATTCTCGTTTTGGGCATCAGAGCATGTTTCTTCTCCTAAAACCCAATATTTGTTTATTAAGTCTCGGAACACATTTTTGTTCTCGTGGACCCATCATGGGTCTTGGAACGCATTTGTGGTCCTTGGGTCCCATTTTGCATCCCGAAACTTGTGTTTTGGTGCTTGATCCCTATTTTGGGTGCCCACCTTGCACCAAGTGCGCACCCGGGGCAAACCGAGCGCCTTGGTGCACCGGGGCAAGATCGAGCGTGCACCCGAGGCGCCCCGAACATGCACCAAGGTGCACTCGGCCCACATGTGAGCGCAGGTCGTTGCGCCCGAGGTGGTGTGTGGGCACCGCGTTGCAGACGGGACACTGCACGCACACGACGCCCCCTCCAGGTGCACGCACGTAGGCCGGGCCGGGTGCACACCCGACGCCCTAGCAAGGTGCGCGCACCCGGGCAGGGCTCACACTTGGCGAACGGGGCGCACTTCGCGAGGGAGGGTGTGCACCTCGACGGGGGTGGGTGGCCGGGGTGGATTCGCACGTGGGTCGCGGTTTGCTAAGTACACACTGCGACAAGCTCATAACGGGTGCGATCATACCAGCGTTAGTGCACCGGATCCCATCAGAACTCCGCAGTTAAGCGCGCTTGGGCCGGAGTAGTACTGGGATGGGTGACCTCCCGGGAAGTCCCGGTGTTGCACCCTTTTTTAGTTTTTCGCCGGGCGTCGCAATGCTATTTGAATAAACCTTTTGCCCGTTTGCGTTCTCGTCGGGGCCGGGCCGGGCCGGGGTGCGCTGCCCGCACTACCGCGCGCGCGGGGGCGACACCGAGCGCGCACCCGAGGCGCCCCGAGCACACAGGCCACGGTGCAACCCGGGCGTTGTGCGCGCACCCCGGTGCGCCCGAGGTGCTGCGCGCGCACCCAGGTGAAATCGGTGTGCACCTCGGCCAGTGCGCGCTCGGTCGAGTCGCGCACGTTGGCCAAGGTGCACGGTGATGTTTCTTACTCTAAGGTTCCGCACCAGACGCCCGGGACAGGTGAGCGAAGCTGGGCGGGGCCGGGTGCGCGGCCGGGGCAGGTGCACGCAGCTGGAGAGAGCTTTGGAGCACACTTCGGAGCGCACCAATGATGCGCTCCATTCAAAAGTTTCCTGAAAAGGCAAAAAAAGTTGAGATTATAGAATTTCCCACTTGAGAGATTGTAAAAAAAAAAAATTTAAAATGAAGGAAACGCGGGTGCCAAGGTGTGCGCAGCCCAGCCAAGGTGTGCGCACCAAGGCGCCCACCCTGGCGAAGGTGCACGCAAGGTGCGCACCCGAGGCAAACCGGACAATTAACCCAACTTTCGACTTCGCGCGCACCTTGGAGCGCACTTCGGAGCGCTCCTTGGTGCGCACCAATCTTGGGCACCTCGGAGTGCACCATGGCGCCCACCAAGGTGCGCACCCGGGGCAAACCGAGCTCCGACTTCGTGCGCACCTTGGAGCGCACGAAAGGTGCGCACCATGGCGCCCACCAAGGTGCGCAGCCCAGCCAAGGCGTGCGCATCAAGGTGCGCACCCTGGCGAAGGTGCGCACCCGGGGCAAACCGAGCTCCGACTTCGTGCGCACCTTGGAGCGCACAAAAGGTGCGCAACCCAGCCAAGGTGTGCGCACCCCGGTCAAACCGAGCTCCGAATCGTGCGCACCAGAGGTGCACGCCATCGTGCGCACCTTGGAGCACACTTCGGAGCCCTCCTTGGTGCGCGCCGATGTTGCGCACCTCGGAGCGCACCCGGGGAAAACAATGCAATTAACCCGACTTTCGACTTCGTGGGCACCTCGGAGCGCTCTCGGGTTCGCACCTCGGAGCACACCGAGGTGCGCACCTTTGATGCGCTGCCTTCACCAATTTCCAGAAAAGGCAAGAAAACATTGAGAAGGTGTGCGCACCGAGGTGCCCACCCTGGCGAAGGTGCACGCGAGGTGCGCACCCGGGGCAAACCGGGCTCCGACTTCGTGCACGCCGCACCTTGGAGCACACTTCGGAGCGCTCCTTGGTGCGCACCAGGGCGCGCAACCCAGCCGAGGTGCCCACCCCGGCGAAGGTGCACGCGAGGTGCGCACCCGGGGCAAACCGGGCTCCGACTTCGTGCACGCCATGGTGCCCACCGCGGCGAAGGTGCACGCGAGGTGCGCACCCGGGGCAAACCGGGCTCCGACTTCGTGCACGCCGCACCTTGGAGCACACTTCGGAGCGCTCCTTGGTGCGCACCATGGTGCCCACCAGGGCGCGCAACCCCGCCGAAGGTGCACGCGAGGTGCGCACCCGGGGCAAACCGGGCTCCGACTTCGTGCACGCCGCACCTTGGAGCACACTTCGGAGCGCTCCTTGGTGCGCACCATGGTGCCCACCAGGGCGCGCAACCCCGCCGAAGGTGCACGCGAGGTGCGCACCCGGGGCAAACCGGGCTCCGACTTCGTGCACGCCATGGTGCGCACCGCGGCGAAGGTGCGCACCCGGGGCAAACCGGGCTCCGACTTCGTGCACGCCGCACCTTGGAGCACACTTCGGAGCGCTCCTTGGTGCGCACCAGGGCGCGCAACCCAGCCGAGGTGCCCACCCCGGCGAAGGTGCACGCGAGGTGCGTACCCGGGGCAAACCGGGCTCCGACTTCGTGCACGCCGCACCTTGGAGCACACTTCGGAGCGCTCCTTGGTGCGCACCATGGTGCCCACCAGGCCGCGCAACCCAGCCAAGGTGTGCGCACCAAGGTGCACGCGAGGTGCGCACCCGGGGCAAACCGGGGTCCGACTTCGTGCACGCCGCACCTTGGAGCACACATCGGGGCGCTCCCGGGTTCGCACCGGCGTTGCGCACCGTGGTGGGCACCTCGGAGCACACCAAGGTGGGCAGCGAGGTGCGCACCTTTGATGCGATGCCTTCACTAATTTCCATAAAAGGCAAAAAAAAAACGAGATTTTAAAATTTCCGTTTTGAAAGATAGTGAGAAAAAGGGAATGCTGGTGCCATCTTGAGCCCGCCCTGGTGCGCAGCCCAGCCAAGGTGTGCGCACCAAGGTGCCCACCCTGGCGAAGGTGCGCGCCCGGGCAATTAACCCAACTTCCAACTTCGCGCGCGCCAGGGTGGGAGCGCACCCAACAACCGGGCCTGGGAAGAGCCAATGCGAGAAACCCCACCAAACGCTCTGACAAAAAAAGAGGGGGCGCTCCAGTAACCCCGCTTCGGAGCGCACCCTGGGCAAACCCAGCCAAGGTGCCCACCCCGGCCAAGGTGCAGGCGAGGTGCGCACCCGGGGCAAACCGGGCTCCGACAACGTGCACGCCGCACCTTGGAGCACACTTCGTAGCGCTCCCGGGTGCGCACCTCAGAGCACACCAAGGTGGGCAGCGAGGTGCGCACCTTTGATGCGCTGCCTTCACTAATTTCCAGAAAAGGCAAAAAAAAAAGGAGATTTTAAAATTTCCGTTTTGAAAGATAGTGAAAAAAACGGAACGCGCGTGCCATCTTGAGCCCGCCCTGGTGCGCAGCCCAGGTAAGGTGCCCACCCTGGCAAAGGTGCGCACCCGGGCAATTAACCCTACTTCCGACTTCGTGCGCGCCAGGGTGGCAACCGGGCCTCGGAAGAGCCAATGCGAGAAACCCCACCAAACGCTCCGACAAAAAAAGAGGCGGCGCTCCAATAACCCCGCTTCGGAGCGCAGCCGGGGCAAACCCAGCCAAGGTGCCCACC